>NC_050179.1:24625816-24845816 GCF_008315115.2 Sander lucioperca | reverse complement strand
GTTTTAGAAGTGTGCTGGAATTTGTGAAAAAACATTACCTTACCAACAGTTTTGGTCACTTGAGGTGATTTTGTGAATGTACAAATCACACTTATCTGCTCCATTGTTTTATACAACACATTTGCAATCCAAAAATCTATGTCTGTTGTTTAGTGACCAAGAGTTGGCAGCGGGAGGGGTAACGGCTCGTTTCACTGAATATGCAAAAGGGGCAAACGGAAGACGGGGGCCATCGATCAATCTACAGACTTTTGCCGGCGGGTGAGTGAGGATTTAGTTCAATTAACTTTAACTTGAGTTTAGTTAACTGCTGTCTGTGTATCGGTCAGTTAGGGCTGGGCAATATATCGAAATGATATCAATATCATAATATGGGACTAAATACCGTCTTAGATTTTAAATGTTGTAATATGTATTTTATTTTTTTTATTTTTTAAGTAATATACTTTTCTGAAATTATTATTATTATTATTAATTTTATTAATTCTGAGTATTCTAGCTGTTCTATTATTTTGCCTTTACCCACAGTCATTTTATCTACATTACTGATGATTATTTATTATAAAATATCAACGTGTAAATATTTTTTAACAGCACCTATGGTCAACCCTACAATATTGTTGCAATGTCGATAGGAGGTATTTGGTAAAAACCATTGTGATATTTGATTTTCTTCATATCGCCCATCCCTACAGTCAGCCAGCCGCTATGCACTCTGCTGCTGCTGACAGACAGCAGAGACGTTTACCGAAAACAATCTGTTGGATAATCACATTAAATAAATCATACATATAATAAATACATTACATTTAATTTGCAAAGGCCTGGCAATCACTTTATCAAGGCTAAGCTGTTATTTACAGTTTTTTTTTTTTATTTTTTTTTTTTTTAGATGATTTGCCAAATTCGTAGATTTGTGACATGCCTCCTTTGGCATATCTGGCACTTCACTTTTTGGTTGTCATCTTCGTAAATTATGAAATTATTCCAGACGCTTGACTTTTTCGACATCTCATAGTTGCAGCTGAGTTGCTAGCCCTCACATGGTCAAACTTTCCGTTTCGGTGCTGATAAGGTCAGATGATAGCTCAGGCCAGGCGCCAGGATGAAGTCAGGGAGGCCATGACATGTTTTTCTGTCTGTCTATTGATTTCATTACCTGGGACAGTGCTGCACCTCGGCCTACACACGCGCACCCCCAGTCCCTTCCTCCATTAATCATTCTATCCACATCACTGGTGATTATCTATCTCAACTCTCATTGTGTAAATATTTTGTGAAAGCACCAAATGTCAACCCTACAATATCGCCACAACATCGGTAGAGGTATTTGGTCAAAATTATTGTATTTGATTTTCTCCAAATCGCCCAGCTCTAATTCGAATACTGGATTGGACGTAGATTACCATGGCAACGATTAAAGCTTCAAAGCATTCAGGTCAGACCTAGTGTAGTTCGACATAGAAAGAACCAAACATGCTCCACAGGAAACTCACAGAATGCTGATAGTGGACCACTCTTCAAAAAGGGACAAAAGCAAAGTGTCTGCTACAAATGATCAAGTTCTTTTTAAGCTTTAAACTGGAAGCATAATAATAGCTCTGACAACAGATCATCTCTCTGCTCTAATATATGTATTACTGTCAGATACCAGGAGCAGAGTTCAGTTTTGCTAGTAGGACCATTACATCATAATTCCGCTGGCATTGCACTTCATACCTCAGCCATTTGTTGCTTTCTCTGGGCTTTGGTTGCCTCGGTGTATGCATTGTGGTCCGTCTCGATCAAAATGAGGTTGTTGGTCTCCGGGTGGATTACAAATTTCCTGGGAGTGTACTGCAGAGGAAAGGCCACCTGGTTGAAGACGGCTCCCAATTTCTCCAAAGCCAAGATTCTGCCAGACAGATAATGAGACGAAAAAGAGGAGAAGGGAGAGACAGTTACAAATGATTTTTAACTTGACGGGGTACAGCTGAGCTGCGAAGTTGGATCTATGCTTCTCCACTGAGCTGTTCTGTCTGTTCCAACAGACATTTAACTTGTTGATTGTAAGACCAACATCATGACAGAAGATGGAGGTGTAGTAAAATATAAGGGAATGTGGTGCATTCTTTATATAACAAGTTTTTATTTACTGATGTGATACAGAGCAAAGGCTGGAAGGTTTTCACCTGAAATGGCTTTACTACCATGATCACAAATACAGAAGTACTACTAAACGCCATTGCACAGCTGAAATAATTGTGTTTACATTTTTCACTATACATTCATGGCTGAGGAGCACAATTACAATGTATGTGTATTTACAGTATCCATACCTCAGTGTGTTGGTAGAAATGGCCACTATGCCCTCAGGGCACTGCTCGGAGGCAAAGCCAGAGGCGTACTCCAGAGTCTCATATGACAGAGGGGTCAGATGGAAACGAGACTGGTACGAGTAGCTAAGCCAGGAGCGACTGGACATTGCCAGCACCTGTCAATGAGAAGAGACACAGACAATTCCTGATACATGATTATTTGACATTTAAAAAGGGGAGCACCACATAAATGGGGATTTCTGTCTTTTTGGACTTGGTCTTAGACCATAGGAATAACATTTATCAATGTGGAAAACGGGCGTAGTTCCCCTTTAAAATGACAAAAACTACAAAGTCCTTAGAGCTTAACATTTTAAGATTCCGTCCTTTGTCTGATCAGCAGCTAAAATAATTTTATTACCATACTTATATGAGAGCAAACTGATGATGTATCATTTTGTAAATAAATTGGTGTTATTTCAGCATTATTAGCATTTATTTGTGTGTGTTTTAATTGTATGTAAATGTTGAGTATGAGTTACATACAGCTTCCTGTCCCTGCATCCGGACTCTGAAGAGTTTGACAGGTCGCGACCCCAGGTAGCGCGTTCTGGTATCTGACAGGTCACCTGTCACTGGGTCCAGCACAGTCCTCAGCAGCACACCGTTCTGAGAAAGTGGATCAAACACACACACATTACTAGATTACATCATCTAGAATCTATATCCCAACAGATTGTCACGTTAGCCCTAGATCTTTTTTTTTTTTAACATCAATTACCGTAGGTGCACGATATTAATCCAAAAACTCTAGACCACTGCTCTGGATTGTGGGTCATTTTTTGGTTGAACTTCTGGTTAGATATCACAGGTTGTTGCAGATATTCTTCGAACAATGATATAGGATTCAGAAAATTGATTTATGGAAAATTGCGATATCCAGCCTTAATATTTTTCCCGGATGACCTACAAGACAGATGTGCTTCTACACCGTTATGTTGTAAGGCTGTTGGAATGAATTCCGGAAGTTGAATATCATTCGAATAGTAAAAAAAATCAATACTAATCGAATAATAAAATGACTATTCGGTTGTGTATTTGTTTATAAATGTGTTGGCTAACGTTATTTTATCTTGCCCTTCTCACCTTGGCCTACCCGCATGTTAAAACTAAATGTTTGTCACGTCTGATGAACAATAAAGTTAGCGGGAGTGAGCTACACCAGGCATTGTGAGATCTTAGGAAACACAGCTACGGTAGAGACTGAGTAGTAGAGAGGGAATGACAGGCTGGGAATCAAAAGAAGGATGGGAAATACTGTTTTTAACATGAATTTAAAATTGACACCCACCGAGTCAAAATGTTTATGTTATCATTAATTAGCTTGTTCTTGTTTCCTAACTGCGTCGCGAGTTACAGGTTGCTTATAAAGCACCGTTTGGCATAGTTATCAATGCTGTTAGCATGGTGGCTAACACTAATGTTACTCTGTTTATAGTCTCGCTTTGCTTCCTCCACAACGCAACGAGGGTCTGGCTAGTCCACACAGCATTCCGGGATGGGTGAAAAACGCCGCACGGAGCTCCGGTGCCGCTGCAAAATAGCCTCTGGAAGGAACTTGTTTTGGTGAACATGTGCATGTTCAAAGGTTGTTTTAGTCGTGCAACAGAAAACTCAGATTGGACAGATAATCTAGCTAGCTGTCTGGATTTACCCTGCAGAGATCTGAGGAGCAGTTAACCATAGTCCTCATAAACGCAACAGAGTTAATTAAAAACAAAAAAAACCGAACATCCGGCCAAAAAGTAGGACATACGGTGGGTTTTCCAGCCACAACGGAGCAGTCCTGGAAGTGGAAGGTTGTGGCTATAGGCTACTCTGTTTGATATTTCAGCTGTGCTATCAAAACATGCTGTCATTGTGCTAACAGAGTACTGTTCCCTTTATAACTGAGCTGCTTCACTACACTTGTTAGATTATGTTTCATTACAGGGTTTTCTGTTGATTTGTGTTTGTCGCTGTGTGCTCGTGGTTGAAAAGGAATGTAAACAAAGCGGCATGCCACAAATGCCATGCGCCATGACGTAGGGGCCCCTTCGAGGCTAATGTTTGAAGACCTCCTAGTGGACAGAACGTATAACAACCACCACACGCTGACAGTGGCATTGGCAATGCACAAGCCCAAGTAGTGCAGTAAATAATAATAAGCTGAATTTCAGTATTAAATATTCAAATATAATTCAAATATTTTTTTAAAAGAGCGGATAAAAATTCTAACGGTATTACAGAAGTAGATTAATGGCTCTTCACTGTTATGACCAAGCGTGCTTGTGTTACATGCATTTACTATAAGATAATAGTAGTAGTAGATTAGATCTATCAAGAGTTTTCCTTTTGGATCTACCACTAAGTAGTAGATCAATCTGAGCCGATGCTAACATTGAGTGTGGATATATGTATTATGTGTACATTTACAGGGGTGAATTAGAATTTCTGGAATCAGTTAGGTGAATGACAAAGAATACCTGAAGCCCTATGTTGAGGTAAAGGAAGCCGATGGTTCCCTTTTCTCCAAGTTCATCCTGTTTCTCGACCCCTCCCATCTCAACAATACACAGACTCTCGGGCTGGGCTGGCAAGGCCTGCATACTCAGCGGCTGTAGGCAGTCCTAAACGTGATAAAGATTCAGAGGGAAGACTATTTCAACATACAGAAGGTTGCCAACAACCAAAACAGTCTCACTTACACGTATACACATGAATATGTAGTTTAGTTATAAGAGGTTCTCTCCCTTTAATGCATTAAGTGGTATGGACATTGGAAATCAACCATTTACTTGCTTTGGTTAATTAAAAGCTTTTTGGAACAATCAATAATCAGTCAGTCAGTACTGATTTCACATGATTAAGTAGATAAGTGGTATTTACCAAAGCCGTCTGACGGAACTTCCATCCAACATTCGAGTGCACCTCTTTTTTTACCTAAATATTAAGCTGCACCTCACGAGTCATAACTTAATCCTTGTTGTTTGCAGCAAAATTGTCGTATTTTGAAAATATGTTTTATTATCATTCGATTCATTCTGTATTTTTTCACTTGAAAGGACAAACCACCACTAGCAAGACTGCTAAGTCTGAAGCAATAGTACAACACAACAGTACTTCAGCTGACAATAACATTACATTCTCTATATTTATTTATAATATTTTTCATGTAATGTGTCAGGGTGCTGGGTGTTGGTTTATGTGCCGATTGGTCTATTTAATTTACAAACTAGTGTTTCTTTTCATACCGAAGGGTCCAGGGAGATGATTCGGACAGTGTTGTCAACAAGTCCCACGGCCAGGAATCGCGAGCGTTGCTCGCCAGGTGGAACATTGGCCAGGCTCATACAAACCACATCTGCAGACATCTCTTTCCGCTCTGTGTACTCATTCAGCTGGCCAGACTAGAGAGGAAGGAGACAAAGAGAGGAGCAGTATTACTACTACTACTGTCCTGTGTTTATTATGGTACCAGAGCTTGATTTAGTTTGTCTTTAATATTCCTTTTGTGTGACAAAGGAATTGTGAAAAACTTATCCAACTTGGCATTTTGAGTTACTAAATGAAAATGAAATTTTTGTTTGAGGTTGGCTGTAGTAGATAGACCCTGAAATTCCTTTTGAGATTCCATTGATTCCATCTGTGACTTGTAAAAAAGGAAGTTGAAGTTAGATAAGATATGAAATACTATAACTATCTACTTTCTTACCGGGTCCATCTCAAAGTAGACCAGCTCCCCTCCAGTGAGTGCAATAACAACCTGGCGCTGGTTCACAGCGCAGCGGACAATGGTTTTTTTGCCAGGAGTCTTCCACTCATTCACACGCTTGTCAGCTCGGATGTGGCGAATACCGTCTGGGTACACCTGTATAGAGAAGCATAGAGAGGAAAAGGGTTAGAAAGGAAGTAGTAGGATGGTTTAATTGTTGATTGCTTTATTATAATCTTATATAATAGGTCTCAGTAAGAAGGGGAGGGAAACAACTTGGCTGAATAAGATTCCATAGAAAACTCTGCATCAAAACATTTGAATGGCATGAGAGCTATGGTGCTTGTAGCCTACTACTATAATGCACCACTTTCTCACACTTTGAAAAGTTCCAATCCAGAGAAAGTTTCAGAGCGAGCGTGTCAACGTAACCATAAAAACTCACTACAACTGAACTCCCACCACTGCGGCGTCCTCCTGCCTGCCCCATACCTACTGACTGCCTGCGCACAGCGCAAGAGGAGAGGGAGAGACCCCGTGCGGTTGGCAGGACACGGCGCAAAAACGCTTAGGGGCTGCGCCTAGGCTTTATAATGGCAGGGAAAACCCTGACATTGCACCCACCTGCACTAGGGCGTCTTCACCGAGCAGTGAGCAGGAGAGAGTAGGCGTTGTTCCCAGAAATCCAGAATCTGTCACTTCCTCTACAGTCTCCCCGATGGACAGAACCAGAGTAGCGTTCACGAAAGATACGATGATGTAGGCATCAAACTCATCTGATGGAAAAAAAAAAAGGTACAGACAAACAAAGACAAAGAAGCACCGATTAGAAAAATAATGCTGATGGAGTTGTGCTGAGGCTGAATAAAGCAAGCAATGAGCAGAGATGGGCTTAATTTCCACTGCATGGTTTGGCTCAACATCATCTTCAACGCGACATTGACCGTTGCTCCAGGAGTCTTTCATCGGCACATAAACAGAGGTGCGTTTGCACTTTGTCAATTGACCACGCCAGGGGTTTTGCGGGCTGCCATTTTTAACATCTGGGTCGAGTGTATATAAAAAAAAAAAAAAAATTGCAGGTGCTATTGGCGGGAGCTTGACTATGAGTCGTGCTGGTAACACGCCGTGGAAATGAGCCATCAGAGACCGCAAAGACAAACTCATGGTAAAGACACTACATCAGCAGGTTGAATTGCTAGGAAATTGGCACTGGCCATTAAAAGCATAATTCACATTAATAAAGTAAAACTTGTAATAGACACATTTATCTAAAAGAAATCTCTAATGTGTTTCCCACAGTCAGATGGGGTCTTGCACATGTTTATATTTATGACAATGGGAAGGTTTTTCCACCAGAGGAGAATTGAGCAGCATTGTTTAAATACAAGGCGTAGTACTATGTGTGATTTCACAGTTAAAGTTAATATGACTAAATAGAGGTGTGAATCTTCACTGATCTCCCGATTTGATTACGATTATCATGGCAGCGATTCGATATCTCGATGCATCCCGATATGTCAAATACATTTTTCTATTAAAGCCATATAGGATGTTTAATTCATAGCTTTTCAAGCTTCAAAAACAAAAACTCTGTAGTGCTCTAATACTAAATAAATTGGATACATAAAACTACAGCACTGAGCACATGGCACTTCCTGAATGTGCAAAACATAACAGAATATGTAAACAGAAAGGTTGTTAGGCATACATTAAATTGTAAACAGAAATAATCGATTATGGCCCAGCCGATTATGGATGCAGCATCGTCCATGACCACGATTCGATGCATCGATTATTTGATTAATTTCAACACCTCTATGACTAAATTGGTTTGCACTCAATACATAACATATGATGAATTATTACATTTAAATTACATGAGCTGAAGATTCTTGTCCCGATGCACAATACAGACAGACTTTCAATGTCATGGTTTGATCCTGAACTGCAAAAATGTCAATTTGCTTTAAGAGAGGTTGGAAAAAAAGGTGTCTGAAACAGGAAAGGCATTACCTTCCACATGTCTGCGTACTGTCCACACAGCGTTGGGGTTACCGGGCAGCTCAGACACAGCCATCTCGGATACCTGATCGAGACGGATAGGGAAGGAAGTAGAGAAAGGACAAAGTACAAAAAGGAAGAAAAAAGGATTTAATGTCTATAAAATATCACATTTATTTTCATATATTTATTGCAATAATTAAAACAGCTTATCCCTACAGTAGGGATGGAACGCTTTGTGTAAAAAAAACAAACAACCAAACTGTTGGTTCGGGCACGTATGTATTGTTTGGTTCAGTTTAGCATCACAGATTACAGTCAAAAATGCTTGCTCAGAGAAAAGAAGTTATTGGGAAAAAAAGCCTTGCACTGATAGATAACCCAGTGAAACTTCTCAGTTGGCACAGATGAGGTGCCAAGTGCAACTGTCAGTCAGTAGGGTTGGGTACCGAAATCCGGTTCCACTATGGATCCGGTTCCTACGCAACCGGTAGGAATTGGTCCGGATTAGAACGAAAATTTCGGTTCCTCATTTCGGCTCCACTTAATGTGTTCACCGAAATATATTTGCTCCTTCGCTCCAAATCGCACGTAAAAATTAGGTGACTTAGGTTTACTTATTATATATTTAAGTACTTTAAAATGTTAATATATTGTTAAATGTAAATAATTTAATAAAAACTCTATAAATGAGCCTTTCTTTGATGTCATTTTTCAGTTTTTCAAGAATCGGAATCGTTTTAAAAGTACCGGTTCAGCATCGGAATTGTAAAAATCCAAACGATACCCAGCCCTATCAGTCAGTCTTGGTCGTGCCACACAAGACATTCCTGGCCTTCATTCACTTCCCACCATCAATCAATTTAGAGTTGAACTGATTGCAGATTGTCATTCGTGTGTGTCCATAAACATTTGATAGTGTTTCCTTGAGTATAAACATAATCTAACTGAAGCATTTTGAGCTCAGAACACTTAACTGGAGAAAAACATCTTCTCTAAAAGCTCTGCTGCAGGTCTTGTAGGATCTGTACTTATCAAAACTGAAACCGATACAGAACCAGAAATGCCTACCAACCAGGCATATACGTTGACGGTGCGTGATATGAAAACACCAGATTCTGTTTGTGCTGAAATCAGAGTGATTGACAGAATCTTCAGCTTTTATTCAGAGAAGAGACATGAACAAACTCATCACTTTTCAGCCAGCAGTGTCTTTGCCTGCATGCATGTTACATGTTATGTTGTTAAGTGCGTGTGTGTACCTCCAATCCATGTCTAAGGACCCTCAGAGTAGACCGGGGTCCTCGTCCACAGGCAACATACAACTGTGGTGTATCTTCATTGGCCAAATCAGCAATCTGTTCAAAACATAAAGAGGAGTAGACAATGAGCCGGCAAAAATAAATCAAATTAGGCTTTTTTTTTATTACAGCAATACTGCTCCCAGGTATATGGGAGGCCCAGTTGTTTGGGCACAAGTGCACACACACACACACACACACACACACACACCTGACAGGACATGATGGGTGATAAGTTCTCCTGTTCATCCACCAGCACAAGATTTTTGAGGGGGCGGGGTTGGAAGAAGAAGGTGTCTCCCTCTTCCAGTGGCATTGCAGAGGAGAACTCAGGCTCCTCGTCATCATCACCCAAGTGGGCGATCTGGTAAAGGTAACTAAGGGAAACAAAGTAGGTAGAACACCATGAGGAAAAAAAGAACAGAAATAAAAACAGGCAGGAATTCCGAGCAGGGCTTTGAAGATATTTTTACACCAATTGAAGGTTTTGAAGCCCAGAAAGAAAACGTACAAAATAGTTGAAAAGATTTGATGCTGACAAATGACTTACTGGTTTCCAAATTCTGAAGACACAAACAAGAACCCCGTCTTCAGGACACACATGGCTGTTGCCACAGGGATCGTGTCAAAGTATTTCAGCCTGATTTCTGTGACCTGTGAAACAACACAGACCCCTTTTAAAAATATACAATTTCATACTATGACATTAAGTTGATAAATAATCCACGGAACATTAACCAATGCATGGCTGCTTTTCTGTTTTACATTAGAACTGGGTGCTATTACTAGTACGCAGCACTGTTTCAATGTAAACTTGATTAAGAATTGTCATGTCACATAAAGACGCGGCATGACCCTCCACCAAGCTTTTACTTTTGCTCACCATTTCTTCATCTGTTTCCAGGGTAACCTTAAAGATGTCTCCCTGCTCAGTTTGGGCCAGGAAGAAGAACATGGACTTGGTCTTGTGAGTGGCTGAGCAGACAAATATCATGCCACGCTCCGGGTCATCCAGGTCATTCTGCAGGATGGGATAGATGAGGAAAGGGAGCAGAATTAACATAAATGTGCAGAGAAAAAAAAGTGAGCCGACTAGGGGTGCAAGATATATCGACTCAATATCGTTATCGCAATATATTAAAGTGTCGTAATAAGGATGCAATATTTTGTTTATTTTGTGGAGCGCTGCGTCCCGTCCGTTGACTGTGTGGCTTAGTTGAGTTTGAGTTGGAGCCCGCTTGAAACGCTATAATGATCATGTTTCATTGGCCAGTTACCGTGCCACTTGCACATGTTAGTGCACGTCAGCGCACGGGGCCACTACGTGACAAACCCACCACCGTACCACGTGTGTGCATATTTTAACAGAGTAGAAATAGATAGAGACAACTAAACGGAACGAATCAGAGAAGAGAAAGAAAAGTTGTGTCCTGTTCTCTTTATATATTTTAGAGAGAAGACACACCAGCCCGATAATCGGGCATCGGGCCGTCTGGCGAGGTCCGTGACTCGAGTCTGTTCGGTGTGTCCCGTGCCGTCGGCCGTCCGAGGAGCCGTCGGCCTTCATTTGGGCCGACCCGACATGTTCAGTCGTGGACAGGGCAGTCGGGACTCACCCGGAAATGGGGAGTGGATCATCCGCTCAAAATCTGACGAAAATCTTTTAAACTGACCTTTGTCAATCTGAAATGAAGACAGATTCAGCAACTGCATGGCCTATTTCTCGTTTAAAATGTTTTCAGAAACACGTTTCGGTGAACTATTTTAGTACAATATGAGATCGTATTCTGAACAAGCCGCCATGACAGTCTGGCTGCGAATTTCCGGAGAAAAAAGAACCACGTGACGCGTTCGTCCAATCAGCTGCCGGTTCTCATTTTCTGGTAAATAATCAGACTGTTAATGGAAATAATACAGAGCAGCGCCGCCTGCTGGTATGGAGACGTATTACGTTTTGCGCACGCGCAGAGCGTACGCTCAAGTCGGCGTTGCCTCAGTGTGTTCTGAGGCACTTTTGGGACCTCGGGACCCGACTGATCAGTCCGACTGGCTTTTCTGCTGACGGTCGGCCCGTCTGGTTGGTGTGTCAGGGCCCTTATACTGTCCAACCAGTAAAACATGTCCTGTTCTGTAGACATGGTCCTTATTTATATATTTTATACTGTCCAACCAGTAAAACATGTCCTCTTCTGTAGACATGGTCCTTATTTATTTATTCATGTTGGACCAGTCCAATATGACTGTCAGTTGAAATAAACCTTGTGTTGTAAGAAAACTTGTTTAATTTTTTTATGAATCTATTTTGATGCGTTTTCCTGTAACTTTTGTAATTTCACGTTTAAAAAATATCAAAATTAATATCGCAATATTCATAATCAATATCGCATTTTGTCAATATCGTGCAACCCTAGACCTGACACAAACGCACATTAAAAAAAGTGGAGTGGGTGTAATGACTTTAAATGTAACACAGCTTCCAAATAAACAGGAAAAAAAACACTTCCATTTTAAATCATAGTACTTGATTTAAACATGTATACTCATTAAATTATAGCTTAAATCCTTACAGTCAAGAGAAGGGTCACATTTTGTTGCCATGCTCGTAGGAAGCTGGAGTAAAAGACACTCAGAAAGCCAGCGTGGGAAGTGTGTGGTAAAGTTGACTGTGTGAAGCAAGTATACAGCTTTGTTTTTCATGCTGTATTTCTGTATCAAGGACTTACCCTGCGCCGTGGGATGGGACAGCGAATGTCAGGCTGGTCTCCAAAATTCTTGTAAGTGATGTAGTTTTCAGAGCAGATCAGAACTCCACTGGGCCCATCTGCACCACCAGGAACTGGACAGAGAGGAGCGTTTAATGGGATGGGTTTCTTTAAAATTAGGACTGCAGTGAAAACAGTTGCTATCCAAAAGCGAGATGGGTTCTTGTTTTCCAAACCAAGGTTTCACCCTTTCTACTTTATCTTGCTCCTCATTGTGTGTTATTGTGTTGGTAAACTTGTGCTGAGATCAGAGGTGTTAATCTTTCTCCATTGTTAGTCAGAGAAGAGACATGACAAACTCATCATATCAACAATACTTTGACGTGGCTAATAATGCTTTATAATCTAACAAACCATTCTGTGTTCCCTTACCATGCCCATATATAGGTTCTTCTGAAAACTAATTAAATCCTAAAAACTTGGCTTGTTTTAAATTTAATTTTCACTGTTCCACTGTCAAAATACAATTAGTATCTTGCCATACCAGCCTCTGCTTGGCTCCACTTTTGACAGTCTCCAACCATGAGTGACAGCTGTGTGCTTGCCAGTTTTCGTTCCCGACAACTAGCGGAGCAACTAATAACTGACGCATGCAACTATTGTTTCACCCTTGGAGTGTGCGACCACATGTGCCCAACTGCTTACCAGTGATGAGGAAATTCCCATGCTCTTCCAAAGCCTCACTGTACTTGCGGACCACGTGATTCAAGCCGAGGTCCAGCTCGTAAAAGGTGAGCGTCTGCTGCGTGTTGGCGGCAGCTTCTCCCGTCGGGTCATTGTCGGCTTCCTGGAAAGAGCAAATGTCAACAAACGGGATCAGAGGTTTTCAAAATGAGTCTCATGTTAGGTACAGCATAGCCTAAGACACGATGGGAGTGGTGGCAACTTTAAACTAATTAAACAATAACAAAAAAGGTTAACAAAAAAAAAAAAAAAAAAAAAAAAATGCTTACAGCATCAGGATAGACAACATTTGTCAGCTGTGGTGCTTGAAAATGTTACTTATGCGCTGAGATCAGAGAGGTTAAATCTTTCTCCAGTGATAGTCAGAGAAGAGACATGACAAACTCATCACATCTCCAACACAAGCCACTGTGCATCGTCTTAGAGGCATAACCTTACCTCATAGTCCATCTCGAGGCAGGCAAACATGGGATTTTCAAAGCCGACATCAACTCCTACTACATGATAAACCAACGTGTTTGCTTTATGGGCTTCCAGTGGAGAGGAGATGGTCAATCTTGCAGCTGCATCTCTGTTCAGAATATAAACCAGCTTCTGTTTCTCAATGGCTCCTAAACGGGGACAAAATGCATTCAGGAGACTTAATTTCATCTCACTTATGGTAATGTCATTTTAATATACATGGCTGTCCTTTAAGTATAAAACATTTAAAAGGATACAATATACATAATATATTAATAATAGACTATTTTTTTAAGATTGCATCATCATTCTTAGGGATTCTGGAAAGGCCTAATGCAGTCTGCAATAAATCCTACCTTCATATTTTTAAATGTACTCATTATTTGTATAAGCTGATTTACAGCAAACCAATTCCTCAAACTGTTCCTGCATTAATATCTGAATTCTCTTTAGCAACATTAGCACATCAAAGTGGGTTGCAACGAATACACATTAGTCTTTCTTAAGGTCCACATGCCTCTACTTACAATTTCTTCCAAAAACAGAGACCCAGCCCAATCCAAAATATTTGTAACGAATACATAAAAGTACTTCATGCTAAGCAGGCGTCTTTGCGCAATTCATTTTTTTGTGTGCATTCAGACTGTACTGAACTGCACTACATACAATAAACTGTTTCTAACGTATGTAAGAAGAAGGGGTCGGACAAAAGATCAGAGTGAAATGGCGAAACATTTCACGGTGTTCTGGAGGTGTACGAACGTGACGCCATCTGCGTCATCTGTTTTTTTTTTTGGGAAACTGGATTCATACAACCATTTTAACTCTTTGACATTACCTATCATAACAGCTCTGCCTTTTGGGTCGACAGCAAGGAACTGTCCGGGGACGATGCGCCGGCAGCCGCTCTTTCCAAACGTTTCCTGATGGATCTTCTCAAACATGTTTTTGGATGGATGATATTCCAGGATGACAATACGACCGCTGTCACTTCCAACAACAATGTAGTCTACAAACATACAAGGACACAGGAAAACTGCGGTTAAATGCCAGCTCTCAGGGAAATCTTTTCCCCAAGGAATGTGAAACCAGTAGCCAACTCTCCACGCACTCTTTCATTATTTTATGAAAAGCAATCATCTGAGGGAAACATACATTTAGAATGGTGTCTTTAACTACATCATCCATGTTTGCAGTGCATGCACCCTTGGCTACGTACCTTTGGTTCCTCCAGTGAGTCTGAATGCCATCAGGGACCTAACGATGCCAAACACCTCCACTGTAAGCAGAGTGTGCACCTTTCCTGTGTTGGCATCTGGCCGCAATAATTCCAAGATCTTTCCCCTGGAAACGACAATCTCCTGCATCTTGGTTCCTAACAAGACACAAACATCTCTTTTTTAGCATTGAGCACATGTCAGCTATCAACTGAAAAGGAACATTGTATAGCTTTTTTTTCCTCAGATAGGTGTGTATTATGGCTCAACGCCGGTAATTGAATGCCTTATATTTGACAGGATTTGTAACATAAAATCTGCCGCCCTTTCAGAGAAATAAAAGTGCAGTCAGAATGTATTTCTAAGTTAAGAACTGTTACATTATTACATTTAAAAATAAAATTTTCAGCATGTGATCTAGCAAATGGTGAAAACTAAAGTGAGTATATAATTTTCTATAAGTTTCTGCAGTTGTGCGTTTTACAAATCGAACTTTAGGTTAAGTAATATTTTAAGCATGTAATCATTTTAAACCCACGAAAAAATACTGGGGTTTTTGGCGTTACATTCATAGGTTTTGCATTCTCTCCACTGATTTCAGTCCATTTCAAGCCATGATGAAGATAACATGATAAAAACTCATAATCACACGTGCATCTGATAAATAGACCCAACGTACAAACACAAATGGAACACAAAAGCGTGCGTTTGGACGGGCATAGAGAATAGGTACACAATGCTGGCCAGGCCATTTACTAGGGGTGGGGGGGAATAATTGAGTCTTAGATGCATCGCGATTCTGTCTTGAAAGATTATGGCTCGATGCAGAAAACGTCAATAATTGGAAATTTAACGACAGCATCACCCGAATTGTGTGAATTAACAGAACGAGACAAAAACAGCCAGTCATTCTCCCCACAGCGCTCAGGCAGCCTCCCTGCTGCAGATTCGGATCGTGCAAAAGTGTTAATCGCTGTGCATATATGCAACTGCACTGTACGTCGTAGAGAATACAGGAGTGAAGCATGTGGTCAAAGTGCTTGAGCCGCGCTACAATTTGCCTTCATATGCACATAACTTGTTTTCATTCCCAACTCGTCACATAAGGACGCTTGGTCAGGACCCTTTGGCGTCATGGTCTGGTGTATTTTAATCAGTCTGTTGGGTCTGTCCTGTATTAACAAGCACAAGCTGCAGATCAGAAATGATCAACGGGTCAGTCTTATGATAGAGCTTTACGGATTTATTTTTTATTAGTGACAATATGCCAGTATGTGAGTGCCCTAACTCTTACAGTAAGAATGATGGCCAACGAGCCATCATTGAATGTTTAATTTTTCTGTAAATGTGACTAGATTTGCATTTGAATTTACAGCCCTAATGAAAGTTGTGTCAAATTAAACTAAAAGATAATGGAAGTAAATGGATCTGTTTATTTTAATTCGGGATCATTACACATACACTATGTTTTAAAAGTAGCAATCACACAGCCAGAAGAAATGAATCATGTATAGAAAAAAAAAGTGATGCATCAATAACCATATCATCGCATCGTAGCCCTCTGAATCGGAATTGAATGGTGAGGTGCCTAAAGATTCCAACCCTTACCAATTACCTTAACAGACAGAAAATGAACTAAGAACCGGTTTATAAAATGCAAAAAGACTGATGAAAAGACAAGTCTACGTTACACAGATTACAATACATTTATTTAGCACATAATTCTATCTCAAGCAACTATTTTCCACATGTAGGCTACACACCGCTTATGCAATTTCAGGCTAGGTGTTTTGCTCAAGGACACTTTGCCATGTGGAAATGAGATGCCAGGTATTCTAACACCAGGCACCGGCCTTACAATTAATGGACATCTGTTTCTTACACCTGAGTTACAGCCGCCCCACAATTAGGGCTGCACGATATTAGGAAAATATCTAATTGCGATTATTTTGACCGATATTGCGATTGCGATATGATTCACGATATTGGAGGGAATGATCATTTGTGTATCATTCTCATTGAAAAAAAAAAATAAAAATATATATATATATATATATATATATATATATATATAAAATAAAATAAAAAAGATTGAAATGTGATTTTTTTTTGCAAGGATCTGTACCAAACAAAGATTTTTTTCTTTAGTCTGTAGGATACGATTTGTAGGCCGGGATGTCTCTGCAGCACCACAATACTTTATTTTAGAATGGTTTGACACATATTTTGCCTTTAACAAATATTGCACCTCTCTGCGATTTGGATATTGCACTAGTTCATATTGTGATTTCGATAAAATTGAGATTAATTGTGCAGCCCTACTCACAAAGCACTCTGACCATCCAATTCCCAAGCAGTGGTCTTACCCCCTGCTCTAGCTTTAAATACATTTGACAAAAGAGGTAGAAAATGGCCAGACAGACTAATGATAAAACCAATTAAACAAGAAAAGAAGACAGGCAGCGATCTCACCTGAGAAGTTTCCATGGATGGCATGACTGATGCCCGTAGCACGCTGTAGGGTGATGTTGTAAAGAAACATGGCTCCCTTTCTGTGGCTTCCCCACAAAGTTCTTCAGGGGCTATGAACGGAGCACTTAGCCCAGCTCAAAACTGTAATGGAAAAAAAGGAAAAGAAAGATGTGTGAACAGTAATAGCTTCGTTAGTAATATGAACAGTTTATTCCCCATGACCAGTCTTTTAAATGTTTCCGTGCCCAACGGTGTGTTGAGTGTTCTAATAATAAGAGGGATATTCAAACTGAACCGAGCTGCACTGTTAAGGAAATAGCACTGTGGTAAAATTAATTAACGTTACTTTCCAAAAACGAATAAACTCCTCGCAGCATAGCCATTACGAGTTAGTAGAGGGTTAACATGCTGGCTGGACACACAAACTTTACTTGTGGTGTAGTGTACATGACAATAACCGACGAACATTGCTAACGTTAGCTTAGCAGTTAGAAGACGAACTTTACGCGTAGCAAGTCCAAATAACCAACAATTACGTGTGTTGCAAACTTAGCTAGCTCCTTTGTTGCAAAGCCATGGTAGCACAACGTTACATATCCTTAGCCTTGACAATTCAAGTTGGTCAAAACCGAGCACAGTTAGCCTATACAGCTCACTTAGTAACTTGTATTCTGCGGACTGAGAGCCCATTCATAGAAAGCGCCACTTTTGCCGGACGCTCTCCCATTTTCCCGTGCTCTACTACTTAAGCCCGTGCACAATTTACATGCATACAACGTTCATTTGATTACGAATAAGATGTAGATTTGTACAATAAAATATTTACCGGCGTGTTAGATAAGATGATTCTGATTTCAGATGGATACAGTTTTATTTACACAAACAATCTCCATGAAACTCCGTGAAGCCAACGATCAGACACCGTTGGTAGGTCCTTCGTCAGCCAATACGCCGTCATGTGAGGTGACCCACACAGTGCCTGACAGAAATCTGACACATACTGTAGTAGCGCCCAATCTCCAGCAGATGTCGACAAAGACCTAAATAACGGTTATATACATGCGCTCTCTCTCTCTCTCTCTCTCTCTCTCTCTCTCTCTCTCTCTCTCTCTCTCTCTCTCTCTCTCTCTCTCTCTCTCGCTCTCTCTCTCTCTCTCTCTCTCTCTCTCTCTCTCTCTGTATGCAATGCAGTGTATTGTACACACACACACACACACACACACACACACACACACACACACACACACACACACACACACACGCACAGGCCTATATGCTTGAGGGGTATGACTTGTATTAATGTAGTCAATATATTGCTTTTATTATAGTAGTGCAAAGTAAAGTGCAATCACTTTTTTACTGCATGGCTGGCCTTACTTCAATGTTTGGATTGGATGTACGTAGTCAAAAAGACTGCAGTCTTTTTGACATGACTTAATATCAGCTCTGATGGATTATCAGTTCCATGGGCCAGTTAATGTGCTTAGGTGAACCAGAAAAGGAAAACTGAGCAGAAATGTTTTGGCAACCTGGTTTCTCCAGTACAATATGTGGAGGAAAGCCTGATCACTTTTTCGTGTTGTGAGTGAAGATGTCTTTGTATCCCATTTTAAGAGTTTTGTTTTTGTTTTTCAACCCAGTTTACCAGTCCCTGATAATGCAGTAACCTACAGTACTTGTAAAAACTACAAATTCCCAAATGGTTTTGCATGCATCAGGACTGCAGAGAGGGGGGACATCATTACCACGACATAGCCCAGAGATGGGTGAACTCTGTCCAGAAAATACAATGAGGATGAAGTGAGTTCAAGTGGGTTTGCTCGATTGGTGTGGATCAGAGAGGCAGCGGTTAGTTTCTCAGCCAAGTCAGTGCAACCCATAATTACAGTTTCCAGCCTGTTTGTGCAGCCGTGGAGTCAGTACTGTCAGAAATAGTGGTTTTGCTCTCACCAAATAGACTGGACTTTTGATGTACATTAGTGCTATTAATTGATGTAGAAGAACATATTATAATATAAATTATATTAAAGGTAAATAAAAGAAGAAGTAGTATAATATTGGATCACAGGTATCTATGGAAAGCAGCAGGACATAACATATTAACACACACACACACACAAACACACACACACACACACACACACACACACACACACACACACACACACACACACACAGGGGTATGAGGGGTATGAATTGTATTAATTGTATTAATTGTATGTAAATTGTATTAATTTAGTCAATATATTGTTTTTTATGAATATCGTTTGGTTCATACAGCAACATTTGATAGAACAAAACAAAATTAAATAAATTAAATATGTTCTGAATGTATCTAGGCTATATAGGCCTAGTTTTGCCTATATGGTTTTAAAGTATTTTATTTTCCTTAATGACATGATTTCATAGGTTTAAAACACACCCAATATTTTAATTGTGAAAAGATAACAGGAAGTTGTAGATGTAGCGGTTCCCACCCGTTCCCACCGGGGTTTACGAGGACCGTCCCCGTCCCTCTCAGGAAGACACCCACCGACGCCGCCTCCTGCTCCTTCTGCCCATGCTCCTGCCTCATCGCTGAGGGCCGTCCGGGAGAACAGTCCACGGTCTTCTTCTTGTATTGGACACTTCCCAGTCATCACTCATTACTATTCAGCGAGCGGGTTAGCAGGTTTTAGCCACTTCAGCATCTGGTAGCCTACGTTAACGTTCCCCGTTGCCTTTTGCATAGCTAGGTTGAAAACGCTAGCGTATTTTTTTTGTTGTTCGTTATCCGAGGTCCATTTAAATTACGTTGCTCGTTTGGAATTTCCACCCCAGATAGAGTGGGGGAAAACACAAACACATTTAGGTTCAGACAACGCGACTGCATGCCACGAACGACGAGAACCGCTAGATGTCTGAGATAAGCAGCAGCAGCAGCAGCAGCAGCGGCAGCGAACCATGCTGAAAAGGACCGGTGGTTGAAAATAACGCAGATTTGGGATTTCACCCAGAAATACAACTGGCACAGCAAGGTGAGCCTTAAAGAACATAATTCTGATGCAGCCACGTTGTCTCTACATAAGGTGTTTTGGGGGGCAAACAAACAAGCTCGGTTAAAGTGCTTTGGGGTGTAACGTTAATGATGGAGAAGCAGGCATCATTCTCCTCCTCCAGTGTGTGCTGCTGGTGTCGGAGGCCATCGGCTCTGTACATCATTGTAGTCGCTGACCTGCCTGACAATGCTGAAAATATTTTGCCGTCCCATGGGCACCAGTTGAGTAACACAAAGTATAGGCACTTAGACAAACTGTGGTCACTTGTCTTACCTAAGCCTTATTTGAGTTCCACATTTAATCTTGCAGGGTTTTATTAGGCTATATAATCGGGAAACAAAGTTACAGTAAAGATGTCTGACATCTACTTTGATGTCAAATCGTATTCAGGGAGTAAGCTCTCGGCCTATATATAACCAAACTCTTAGAGAATTATTTTCCAAGAAAAATAGTCAGTGCACAGAAAACATGAACTATCCCTCAATATGTAGTCGACTTACTTTTTTTTTTTTAACGTTTTATTCATTAATTTGCAAATTAAGTCCAAAAACAAAATACATTACACAGCACAGTTCATCATTGGTTACTGAAGCATATTCCCCTTTCAAAGGCATTATCTTCTTTTTGTGCAATAGTTGTAGTCAAAACACAGCAGAGGTCTCAGCCTCTCAGCTGAGACTTTATCGCTTTGACATTTTGGTTAAATGCAGTGACTTGGTTGTTTGACATTTAAGCATCCCTCCTTAGTGTCTTTCCAAATGTATTTCCTCTTTCTCCATCCCCTCTTCCTAATCTTCCCTGTCCTATCTATCTATTCTATCCCCCTATCTTTCTCCAGTCACCTTTCCTCCCCTCTCTGTGTTTTTTTTTTAACTTCTCCCCTTTTCTCCCTCCCTACATCTACACTTTACTCACCCTCTCTTCTCCTTTTCTTTGTACACTTGACACTCATTTGCCCTTCTCCTCACTTCTATCCACTTCTTCCTCGCCTTTTGTCCTGTCACCCCCCCATTCATCTCTCTGTCGCTCTGTTTTCCCCTCCATCGATTTGGCTGGTGTTGCTAAGAGACAACAGCAGTGAGTGCCGTTAAGGAAAGAGCAGATGGAGGGGCTTTTTCGCCTGCTCAGTAAAAGAGTTGAAGATTGTAAGGGGAGATTCTCTTCTTTTCTCTTCTCTTCTTTTCTCTTCTCTTCTCTTTGCACATGGACACTAAGATAATATCAGTGTCTCCCAAACATTTCAATGTCAATGTATTTCCTAATAGATGCAGTTAAGGCTGTCTGATAAACTTTCATCTTCCCATCTGATTTTGTGGAGGAGTCGGAAACTGTCTGTGCTAGGTGTAGAGGTTAGGCCAACGGTAGTCTCGCTTTGCCAGACCCTCCTCCAAAGCGCGCTGAAGGAGAGTCTGGCTACTCCACACAGCATTCGCGGATGGGAGGAAAACGCGCTCTGGTTTAGTGGCATTTCATTTCAGAGCCACTGCAAAATAGTCGTGCGAGAGAAAACTCAGATTGGACAGATAGTCTAGATAGCTGTCTCAATTTACCCTGCAGAGATCTGAGGAGCAGTTAACACTAGTCCTCATAAATCCACCAAATTTTCAAACAAGTGGAATGCGAAGGATATAGACTAGGCCAACATTAAATATTAATGACTAAATAATAAGCACAGAAATAAAAAATACAGAAACCTCTCATGTGAAATATCCCAAACTTCGGCAGAAAATATTGTATGTAGGAGAAGCTGGCCTTTGAGGGGGAATATGTTGTATTGTATTCTCGATAACCAGTGAAGACACTTTATAACTATGCTGATCACATGGCTGGAGAAACATGACATAACATTCCTTAACGTGTGTTAAATGTGTCCCTACTTTTACCTGCCTGGTTTTAAAAAGCCACCTTAAATTGAATGTCAGTATATTAGCAAACGGCTCGGTCCTCTTTTGTCTCGTCTGATCCATGTGGACATGTTTTTAAAGGAGCACAACTACACTTCATCCTCTGAGAAAACCCAGGGGCTTAAATGTAAACCTGGCCTTCTGGTATAATCTAACTGTTTCTGTGAACTGCCTCATCCAGGTTGCACTCTCTAAGCTCCACAGGCTAAATATAACTGTGTCCATTTTGTACAGGTGTTTTAGTAACTGTCTTTTATTAGTTCCTGTGTTGATGAATGCATAGGCAGTAGTGTAGTCTAATGTCTTTTTTTTTGGGGGGGGGGCATATCATAGTGGGGCGTCTGGGTGTCCTTCCCCAGGGAAGTTTTGAGCATCCACGACTTCATTTCCTGTATTCAGATACACTTTTATGCACCGATTTACGGTGGAAATACCTTCTTATGAATCTTATGTGAAGAAGAAAAACACAGATGACAATTCAAAATATATCTATAATATGATGGAAAGTATGTTGTTGCGTGTCATTGGGCATTTTTAAGTGGGTATATGGAAATCCTGGAGCTTTCTTAGTGGGTATACTGCGTATTCCTGCGTATCACGTAGACTACACCACTGTGCATAGGTGCGTCTTACTTCCCTTAAATTGCATCCCTGGCTCCTCCACTTGCTTCCCTTCCTCGTGTCTTAGTGCGTCCCACCTAGGAAGCACGAGAGAGACGGAGGAAATCATGGGAGGAGAGAGGAAACGAGGAAATGCGTTTTAGAGGGATGAGACATCCTTTCCTCTGAAGCGCCATGTGAATTTGTCAGCTGTGTGGGCGGAGTTAGCGACGGCTTTCAGCCACACAGCTTCCGGGAAGGCTGCTCCCATGTATCCTCGCTCATAGCTCCTCGGAGATCCCTCCTCGATGCTCGCTCCTCGGTCCTCGGGGCAGGAATAAGAGCTCTGAGACTGCCTTTAAGATTCAGCCCATGATTTGCCACACACCATGTGTATTCAATGCATTGAGCACAATGCTCAAACTTCCATTCTGGATTTTTCCTGGCTTTAAAAGAGGCTTAGATGCTGCAGCAGCTACAACACAGAACTGGCTTTGTAATCATGGCCAATACAACACCCAAACCCCTTCTGCTCTAATTTTATGCTTATATAGATATTGTGTTTTGGCGTAGTCTAAAGCCCGAGACACACCAAGGTGATAATCGGCTGTTGGACAGTCTGGCGAGGTCAGTGACTCAAGTCTGTTCGGTGTGTTCCGTGCCGTCGTCCGTCCGAGGGGCCGTCGTCCTTCATTTTGGCCGATTTAACATGTATAATCGGCGGGGCGGGCACTGCTGGCAGTCGGACTCAAATGACCCATCTGATTGGTAGAGTGCTAACCCGGAAACGGGGAGCGAAATGAGCGTGACTAGAGTCTCTCAAAATCTGACGAAAATCTTTTAAACTGACCTTTGTTGATCTGAAATGAAGACAGATTCAGCAACTGCATATTTCTCATTTATATTTCTCACTTAAAATGTTTTCAGAAACACGTTTCGTGAACTATTTTAGTACAATATGAGATCGTATTCTGAACAAGCCGCCATGACAGTCTGTCTTTGAATTTCCGGAGAAACCAGACCCACGTGACGCGTTCGTCCAATCAGTTGCCGGTTTTCATTTTTGGGCGACAATACAGATTAGTGCCGCCTGCTGTTATGGAGACGTATTACGTCTCATCACTTTGGTGTGTTCCGAGGCACTTTTTTGACCAACTCGGGGAGACTGATCAGTCCAACTGCCTTTTCTGCCGAGGGTCGGCCGTCTGGTCGGTGTGTCTGCAGCTTTACATAACACTGCAGACCCATCAACATGCCAGTATTCATTGCTTTAAATCTATTATTTCTGAATTTTAGTTGTGGAGTGAAACCTAAAATCCGCCCTTTAATCAGAGGGAACACTGTCCTCATGGTGGCCTTGGGTCACTTTATCAACCTCTAACTTCTCTTCTTCTGTCTTCTTTCTAATAATCTCAACAGTAAAGCTGGAAAGCCATGCAGAACTTGGTTAGCCACACTACTACTGACAACTATTTAGTAATGCTTGTAGCTAAGTGACCAGTATAAAAGGCGTTGCATCTGTCTGTTCAACTCATACATGTGTTCCTCAAAAGGAATTTGTGATGCTATTTTTTGTTCTGCAGTTAGGATATAATCTTAGAGAACTGTATAAATCAGCAAAATATTTGCACACCGATTCAAAAAAGCTAAATGTAAACAACGGATGTGCCAAGTAAACTTATTTATTATTCTTTTTTTTTAATATTTAACATTTTTAATAACTTCCAAACACACATAGATACAACACATTCACAGCAAGAGTTTGTGCCCATACATACTGCATGTGGGTTGTTTCTGTTTGAGCAGAAAAAAGCAGAAAAAAGAAACTGAATGAGAATATAATCGTCTCTGTAGTTTATTACATGAAATAAAATGTTCATACTTTGAAGTGACTGATGAATCACAACACATGATTTATCTTCACACTAGATGACATGCATGTAGAACAGCCACTGTTACAAGGCAACACTGATTTTAATGTATCAATGGCAATAACATTTAAATGGGTCTGTATGGGTGCCTGGGTAGCTCACCTGGTGGGGCGCGCGCCAATGTACAGAGGTTTGCTCCTCGACGCAGCGGCCGCTGGTTCGACTCCGGCCTGTGGCCCTTTGCTGCGTGTCTTTCCCCCTCTCTCTCTCCACCTTTCATGTCTTCAGCTGTCCTGTAAAAATGAAGGCCTAAAATGCCCAAAAAACTATCTTTGGTCTGTATATTAATGTGTCACACCATTAAACACCAAGAAGCGACAATGCCCTTGAGGGTTTGAGGAAGTGGCATTTAATGAAAACTGTTCATGTGCTTCAGGCATGTTTTATGTTATGGATCCTTTTACCACAACTGTGTCAAAA
The DNA here is from genome assembly GCF_008315115.2 of Sander lucioperca. Classification (NCBI taxonomy): domain Eukaryota; kingdom Metazoa; phylum Chordata; class Actinopteri; order Perciformes; family Percidae; genus Sander; species Sander lucioperca. The sequence continues at coordinate 24,820,970 of NC_050179.1, read as the reverse complement.
GAATGCTTTTCAAAATGTAGTGTGTCACCACAAGATACAAATTTCATCTGGGTTTGCGGTATATTAGCGGGTTTTCTCTGGCCAAATCTTTACCGGTCCAATCAGCGAACAGAGGGAGTGGCTGTGAACAATGACGTTGAGGTTGTGCGCTAGTTTGAGCGGCGGAAAAAGATGCGAGCGAAGCCATTCGGTCCGTTGTGGCAACGCTGCCGAATATCCAGAAGTTAAAGCCCGAGCAAGAACAGTCTTTGCTGAGTTTTGTTGGTGGCCATGACGTGGTGGCCCTCCTCCCCACGGGGATCGGGAAAAGTCTGATTTTCCAGCTCACTCCATTAGTGGTGAAGGAGTTGGCTAAGGCGAACGCTAGCGATGCTAAGCCGACATCATGACCAAATGTTAGCGATTGGTTATGGCAGATCCAGAGTGGCTCTGGGTAGATCCAATAGTTTTAAACTTCAACAGAGTACCCGCCTTCAAGGAAGTTAACACTTGTCAATGGAGAGTGGCCAGACTTTCTGTACAAATGAAATGTACCGGAGTCTGGTAGGACCAGGCTATTGTGCATGAACCTTAGAACCAGAATATCTGTTTATCTAATCTACATTTAAAATTAGCATACATGTGTGACAAAATAATCTCAACTCAAGGTCCACCAACTAGCTTTCTCAGAGTTTTTAGGTGCATCTAAAATTGAAATGAGGGATTTTAGCCCGAACATAAGGTGAGGTTTTTAGCCATGCTAGCGGTGTGGCTCTCAGTCTGTCGGTCTACCATATTGGTGCTGACTAAAATATCTCAACAACTATTGAATGGATTGCCATGACATTTTTGGTACAGAACTGATGTGAGTAACGTTACGGTGGTGCACCACCCACACATGCTCCCCGGGCGCCAGCACACAAAGAGCAGCAGTCCGTGGTTCTGAACAGCTAAATGATATCGCTTATTTCTTGGCTAGTTACCCGTCTGGGCTCGTTACTTTTTTGCTGTGCTGTTTTTGTATTGCTCATATTTCTTTGTTATATTGTATCCTTAGTACTACTAGCCTTTGTAATTAATAAGCTACGTGTTAAATTACACACACACACACACACCAACATGGCATCATGACTTTGCGTAAACATACACGCCACTTTCCTAAAGCCAAATGGCGTGTCATCTGTACGCATTTTGAGCTATCCACGCTTATGTCTACGCTGGATACAGCGGATGTAAACATACATACCTCGTGGCGTCGCCACGTGGCGTGTTATCGCGAGAACGTGCCGTGCTATTGCGAGAACAACGTCACACACGTGTAAAAAAAAAAAAAAGGTTGGGTTTAGGGAAAGAACATTGGGAAAGGCTTTAGTAACACTAAAAACGACAAAAACACGACGGTGACTAACGTCACACGCTTAGGAAAACAATAACGGTTGATAAACGCCACATGCGGGACGCGATCCCAGCTCTCCCGGGTGAAAGTCCTGTGTTTTACCCATCTGCCACTCCAACCAACCTCCCTCTGGACCTCTGTCCTTTCATACTACTCGCTACGGCGATAATTCACATGTAATGTAGGTCAATGGAGGCCAAACGGCGTTGATAAACACGCTAAACAACGATTATGCGTCTTGATAACACGCAAAAATGGCATACGAATTGGCGTGTCATACATACGGCACTTAATGAGATCAGTCTGCACACACACACACAGCTGCTGCTGTTATGTGCTGTATATGGTAAAAATCTTTTTGGTATCTTCAATTTGATGGTTACTATTGCAGAATGAATACTGGCAAGATATGATAAGGCTATTAGAAAATATAAACTAACCAGCTGCTACCAAAAATGTACCAGCGTTTAGCTGGTGGCATGCAGTTCATTACCTACCCTTACTCTGATTGGTGTGTTTACTGTCACCAACAAGGCATCCTAAAACAAACGGTTACAAATCCAAATGCAAACCTTTCAAAATCAAAACAAAATAGGCTGCAATGAAATTTGGTTCTGAGTTGAAATTCTGTGGGCGGTCATCCGCAAGAAAAGGAATTAAGTTCATGCTTTGTACAACAATTTTGTTAGGAGGTTAGGAGTTTAAAAATCAGAAACCGATCTTAAACTTCAAAGCTTTCTGGGGGCACTGTGTGTGTGCAAATGTGGCTGTGGCAGCAAAATTGAGTGCTTAATGAGCTAAAGAAATTTTATGTGCATCCAGTTTAAACACTGCCTAGAGGTAAAAGGCCTCCAGTGAAGTTAAGGTTATGGGCTTTCATGATAGACTTGATACCAAAAGACACCAGGCTGATTCTACATTGTGGTGGGTATTATGCGAAACCCCTCCAGCTTGTGACACCACATGCAGTAGCACCGGGGGAAAAAAATGAATAGGACATGACACGATGCGCATGGTGGAAATAAAAGTATTTTTTTCCTCCACATATGCACACACAAGCACGCACATGGACAAACCCACTCATAATCCTATCATTTTAAGCTACTTACAGTTACTGTATTTTATTCTCTCTCTCTCACACACACACACACACATATGTGCACACTCTCTGTCCTATTATTGTAAACTACTGAACTTTCTCCCACACAGTTCATTCCTTTATTCACACAGGTATTTGAATTAACGCTAATAACCACTCAGTGTAAAACCAAAGAAAGCCTTGTACTTAGTAGTTGACTTTACTATTATTTATATGAATTACTGGAAATCAATTCAGTCGGACGGTTGTTTGTGTTAATCTTCATATGTCTGCCACATCTTTGATGGTTATCTGGTATTGTTTTTTATCTCTTCATCATAGCGTCCAGCTAGTCAAACCATCAGATTAGATAACACAGGCAATGGCATACCATTTATATCCACTCTATTTGTCTAGTTACTAATCAATGGCTTCTGTTACTGCTGATAAACACAGTCACCAATGCATGACAGGGATATGTTGTACCACTTTGTGCCCACGGAGCGGAAAAGAGAAACACCATTTAAATCAAATCAATGTCAAAATGGAACTGAAGAGGCATGTTAACTGAATGAATAACGCTTTGTTTTAATTCAATAAAACCCATTGTTGTGCCAAAAATGTGCCCTCTCTAACACAGCTCTTCAATGGAATTATCTAGCAAATAAAACTCAACCAAATACCTGTCCAGACAACACATTTCCAGTATTGCCTTTATGAACTTAAAGGAGACACATCATGCTCGTTTTCATTGTATTTTGGGTTTCTACTAGAACACGTTTTACATGCTTTAAATACTATAAATACACTATGTAACTTTTCCCGCTTCGGTCCCTGTTAGAATAATTTACATTATCAAAGGATAGACGGAACTACTGAATCTGAAACTGTTATATCAAAGTTTGTTGACTTGCAAGTATAGGGTCAGTTTACAGCACTCACAGCATAAGTACAGAAAGTGACTAACGTAAGCCTCAAACAGTAGCTTATTTATGTGTGAAATACGATCATAACAGAATTTGATGTCGTCAATTGTCTGTCTTGTCAGTTTAGATGTCGTCTCCTCTATCTGGTCAGACTCGATGGCGTCCCCTTTATCTGGTTAGAGAGACGCATGTTCTGTCCTCGGGCCCCAGTCAAGATAGCCAATGACTCCATGTTATCTTGTGGGGACAAGTAGTGTTATGGTTTCTTACTATGCAAATAGTTTAATTTAACAGACAGAGGAAGAAAAGAAGAGTTGTTGTTGTTATAGTTATTTTTTTCCTCTAACAGTCCCTCTACAGGTTGGAAGCGGAATTACATTGTGCAAGTTTGCCAGATCGGGTCGCCTCAGATCTGTAGTTTGAATGAACTGGACAATGTAATGTAATGGACAATCCCGCTTCCAACCTGTAGGGGGACAGAAGCGGGAAAAGTTACATAGTGTTGCTTTAATGTTAAAAAAAAACATATTTTTTCTCCTACTGTTTGTCTGTCTGTCTATACCTGTTTTCACCCTCTGTCTAAAACGCTCCTTTTTAGCGCCTGTCTCTTTAAGCCCCCCGTCTCGTGAAGCCACTCCTTTGCAAATGTATAGTTCTCAAGCCGTAAACACAAAGTGCAACTGAGGCATGGAGATTCCATGCTTTTTGATCAAGCCAGTCCACAGAAAACTGACTTGGTTGTCTTATTTGACAGGTTGTGGGTTGGCACTCCACATACCCAAAGACCAGAATTGGTATCCTATGCTGTGCCTCAGGTAAATGTTGACTTTAATTGAAACAAGGCCACAATCTCCCTTTACCACTAACACAATGTGCCGTTAGTTGCCTCACATTAAAGGTGCTGTAGGTAGGATTAGGAAGATCCAGGACTTAGCCCAAAAATTTGAACATCAACAATTTCTCAGTCCCTCCCCCCTTTCTGCTAAAGCTCTTCACGCTTCTCTCTCCTCCACTCACACACAACCCCCTTCATGTGCACGCGCACTAAAGCGTGTTTTACAGTAACTGCAGCCCAGCTGGCGCTCGCATATATGAGAGTCCTGGCATCTGTTTGTCGGCGAACTCGTTCAGGCCTCCTGTTTCCGCTTTGTCGCGCGCCTCTGAAAAAAAAGAGCATAAATCCGGGCGCGCCGGCAGGATATTACGTCATTTTGACGTCACGATGGCGCGTGCCACCTTGGATGCGGCTAGTATACCGTACGTTTAACACCCCAACCCCCACCTCCAAATCCTTCTTGTCGGCTGGAACACTGTATGTTATGTTTCGTGGGGCAGGTTGGAACAGTTATTTTTTGTTGGCGTTTGTGGAGCCTGGGCTGTCTACAGAGACCACGTTTTTTTACAGTGTGTTCAGGGGACAGGCAGCTGGCAGACAGTGAGGAGATATTTGCTGTATGTGACAAAAAATGGTGTAGCCTAAAAAACGCGTGACATCGCTGAGAGCACCTTTTAAATGCAGGTGGGACCAGGTTTATAGTGCTGTAGTTTTTCAAACCGTCGCTTCTATGGAGTATATGTGTTTTTTTGACCGTCTGCTCTGGTCCTCTGTCTGTCTCTGTGCTTTTTAAAAGCAGACTGGAGGCAAAATACATGCTTACCCTTTGACGTATTTCACGAAGGTCAAGGAAAGCAAGTGGACCAAATGCACCAGTAAATACAATTTAAAATTCACTTTTTTTACGTTTACGCAGCTGCCCCTCAAGACCAAACCACTTTGAGACACTCAGAAAAACACAACGAGCATCCCAGGCGTTCTCCCGCTTGATGAAATCTATGCCCAAATACCAGATTAGATTTCCGGACAGTCACATGCTTTGCACTGCAGAGAGTACTTTGAAATTCGAACACAGCTGAAAAATATAATTATAGATCACCGTCCTGCTCACACACCCAATTCTTAGTCCAGAGCCGTTGACGTTCATCACAGCATTAGAAATCTGCAGTGGTGGGACTCAGAAGCCCTTTCCAATCTTATCTAATTAACTCAGCAGGAAAAGCTTAACTAGGTTAATCTAATACCTAGGGAGCAGAGGTTTAATAAAGCCACACAAACCAAACTGGGTTAGTTTTTTCTTCTTCTCGCCTCTTCACTTTACCTCTCTCCTCTCCTCTGTATCTTTCCTCTCAGATTTTTGTAACGATACAGTAGTCAGGTCATCCTATTGATAAAGCCAAACCTCACAAAGGCTACTTTCACTCTCGCCGGGTGACAGATACTATCCTCTTTCCATGTATTTTTGCTTTAATCTGAATCTATATCGTACTCATCCCTATGTTAGTACATATGCAAATGGTTATCAGTGGCCAAAGAAACATCAGGTACCCGAAAAGGCGAAATGTTGGTTTTTAAATGTGATTACGGATATAAAATATATTGATATAGCAATTAGTAGAAGAGTTTTGAGCACTACAGCATTACAATCGTTAATATTTCAGTCCTCGTTGATTTGGCGACACCTGTGGTTCCTGGAAGCAATGGCAATTGCATTTGCTCAGTCCCTAGTCTATATCGACGACGTTTCACTTCCGGGATTGTTCAGGTTCTGCCGGAAATTCCACCGGATGTCCCTCATTTCGGTCGGATGTCCCACACCTTCTGCTTTCTTTGTGTTGGAATTTTAAACTCCGGTGGATTTCTGAGGACTATGGTTAACTGCTCCTCAGATCTCTGCAGGGTAAATCCAGACAGCTAGCTAGACTATCTGTCCAATCTGAGTTTTCTGTTGCACGACTAAAACTACTTTTGCACGTACACATGTTCCACCAAAACAAGTTCCTTCCCGAGGCTTTTTTCCATCGGCGCCGTTGCTCTGTACGGCGCTTAGCGCCGCCCAAGACGATTGTGATTAGTTTAAAGAAATGCCAATAAACCAGAGTACGTTTTTCTCCCTACCAGAATGTTGTATGGACCAGCCAGACCCTCCTCCGCAGTGCTGTGGAGGAAGGTCTGGCAATGCGAGACTACTCAGTCCCAGATTTCCTTTTCAAAATCACACATGTGTGAACATCTGTTGTTGTTCAGAGTGTATAATTACTCTTTTTCCGTAGGGATGTCATGGGTCTTAAAGTCCTTATATTATGCTCATTTTCAGGTTCATAATTGTATTTAGAGGTTATATCAGAATAGGTTTACATGGTTTAATTTTCAAAAAAAAACATATTTTTGTCGTACTGCACATTGCTGCAGCTCCTCTTTTCACCCTGTGTGTTGAGCTCTCTGTTTTAGTTACAGAGTGAGACCTCTCACTTCTGTTCCATCTTTGTTGGGAGTCGCACATGCGAAGCTAGGGAAGGACTACTAGCCAGTCAGAAGCAGAGTATGAGGGCGTGCCACGCTAGCAGCTAGCATTATAACATGTTTTACAAAAGTGACGCACGGTCGTCATGGAAGTAAAGGCTGGACTACAATAGAGCTGTTTGGAGCAGTTTGTGAACAGTGTTTTCTGTTGGAGATGGTAAGTCCCTTTGGGGTGGACTTTGAGCTTTTTCACTTTGTAAATCTATAACATGCACAAAAAAGATATATAACACAAATAAAGGAAAGGGAAAAAGCCAAAAAGCATAATATGAGCACTTTAATTATAGTAATAATAATTAAAGAAGTGTTGCAACAAATTGGCAAGTGGCATTTGTGCGCTGATGCGTCGTGTGCTGTTTTTCTCCCTCTCTCTGATCATATCTGGGTGTAGTTGTATCTGCTGGTGAGTCATCATAAGAAGAGGAAAATGCCACCAGACAGCATGATAAGGACTGTATCCAGGTAGCCGTTTGAGTCACTTGTGGTGACAGCTTTAGATCCCCCCAGAGTAGCCCCTGAGCAAGAGCAACTACCGGTTGGGTACCAACCTGCTGCAAAGAATCCAGCTATTTTATCTAATGCAGTGCAGTATCAGGCAGGCACTAGCACTATGTCACTGTGGTTGTATAATAAAGCTGAACTGGCATTAGTTTGGGAGATTAAGTGTGACAGGGACCACTCCATCTATCCAATGTGAGAGGCTGTGCCAGAGGTAAAATATGACTGCTTGGAGAAGTTACATCTTTGTGAAAATGCAACTTTATTGTTGCTTACATAGACCTTTGTATACACACATCAGACATAACTCGCCTCAGCCAGGCATTTCTCTGTTCTCAGCTGAGATGAACGGCTTAGTGCTGCAGTGTTTCACTGTTATCAATGCATAAATCTGCCTACCGTTACTGTCCGTGCTTGAAATTATTGTGTGATATAAATTTTAGGCCATGCCGCCCAGCCCTACTTTAAGGTATGGACCGAAATAACCCAGTGACAAGTAGTATCGAAACTTCTGCAGCCAAACGATACCTGCATTCAATCATTTTTGTTCCCAGTTTGGAGAAAAAAAAATAGTATTTATATGGTTTTGCTCACAACCAATTACCGCAAGCGTTCATCGATTTAATGCGGCGTGTGATTAGCCCATTACTGCAGCAGCTACAACCCATACAGTCTATGGTGTGGTGAAGTCAAGCGCGGCGTATTTGACGGAGTTGGCAATTTAGCGTCCAGTCACATGATGGGTATCGAATGAAGTAGAAAAAAAGGTATCAAATATAGTACTCCATTGGTATTGTTATCACGTTAAGGCTACTAGTATACTGGTATTGTCATTTTTTAAACGATACCCAACCCTAGTGTGTGTGTGTGTGTGTGTGTGTGTGTGTGTGTGTGTGTGTGTGTGTGTGTGTGTGTGTGTGTGTGTGTGCGTGCGTGTGTGTTGTGTGTGTGTGTACCTGTCTACTGGCTCAGGTCAGTCCATGTGTGCCTCACCTATCAGGGTTCAACATTAATTAGTGAAATTGAAGTAAATAGTGAAAAGAAATTCTACTTACCCAAAGTCAATTTTTACTGGCCCCTACATAAATTGCATCCAATTTTTTTTTCCAGAAAAAAACATTTGAGAAACGTTTGAAAAAATTGTTGAAAAAAAAAGTTTGAAAGAACGTAAAAAAAAAAGAAAACATCAAAAGCGTTGGTAAAAAAGTCAAAAAGCATCAAAAACGTTAAAGAAACATCGAAAAGATTGTCAAACTTCGGGGTGAAAAAACATAAAAAATGCTGACAAAAATCATCAAATGTTGAAAAAATTGTCAGAAAAAACATCAAAAGGTTAATTTTTTTTTCTGAAAAAAAGGTCTTAAGCGCCATGCTGAAACTCAATTCCTGATTGGCCTCCGACGGGGGCAAGAGAACGATGACGTTATTTATGATACGATGATGCCAGATTACTTGCCCGACGTGGCGTTTTAGTTGCCCCGGGCCATCGGGCAACCCTTATTGTTGAACCCTGCCTATTATAGCCTCCCTTTTTTTTCCAGATCGGTGCTAGGAAGGTGAACCATCCATCACATCAGCTCACTGGTGATCTGAGGGCTTTGTTCTCTCTAGATTATGGTACCATCTTGGTCCTCAACGGGAAGCACATGTACAGACAGCCATCATAACAATTACACTTCACTGATGATCAGATTTTGATATTTTGGTAACAGCTGTACAGTCACAATCATTACTGATGCCATGGCACTGATCAGAGACAATATATTGTCACCAGAAATGCTCATGTCACTAGCTATGTTTCCATCCACTTGTCACTCGAATTATCTGAAGTTCGCTAAAAACATTAATGCGAATAAATTCGGTGAAAGCATGTGGTCCATCCAACGGCTTTGAAGTGGATAAAAAAAATTATGTGTAATGACGTCGCATGCTGTTTCGCGATAAAATTGGTATATGAAATTGATTTGAGCCTTTTTAAGGTGTTTCCATTCATTTTCGCACTGAATTCAACAATCAACCAAACATTTGCGAACAAAGTTTCCTAGCCAAAATGGACCGCGCCGTCTACCTACAAATGGTTAATATTGCACAAGTTGTAATAGTGCTTTTGTGCCAGCTTATAGCGACATCAAACGCTATCAAAACATCGCTGTGATGATGCAGATGCAGATGCACCTAAATGCCAGACGACAATGATTTTTGCTATCTAAAATAGCCGTCATTTTTCATTTGATATTGCTTGATTCGCATAAAAACGTGTGGATGGAAACATGGCTACTGATTTTCATCCCATCCTTTACAGTATTTTTTTGTTTTTGTTAATCCATCTCGTAAAGAATAAGCTGCTGACTCTGTTCTTCAAGTTTTATAAAAAGTGAGTTTCTTTTCTCTCTCTCTGTCTCTCTGTAGTATGGCTACACAGACAGGAGCAGTTTCCAGGGCTGCTGTCTGTCAAGTGTTTACTTCATCTCATCTGTCTTCCGTGAAACCTTATCATCTCTTTGTCTCTTCTCACCGTCACATCCCTCTGTGGAGCGAGAAAAAGCACCCGAGGTAGAGCGTGAGGAAGAGCAAAGGGATCCCTCCGGCTTTCTTTTCAGGAAATGTGTAAGGTCGAGGCCTAGTTAATCGACTTCCCCCCTAAAACCAGAGAGACTCGCTCTGAACCCCCACCTGACTTGAATTTATGATGTACTTTACATACACTTACATAAATTAGTTTACTATGATATGATACATGAAAGCTGTAGCCATTTCAACCATGTTTTATGTGAATGGAGACAGGTTGGATTTAATAATTATACCCTCTCAAGTTGACATAATTGGATGTGTTCCTGGTAACCAATGGTAACCACTTTCCTAACACTTGAATTCTTGCAACATTGCTTTAACCGTGGAATTAAAACAATTATATAATATTGTTTTAACCAGGTCACCCCTCTAAAAGAATGTATCAAAAACATGGAAGTTGAGAAATGATCTAAGGATTACTTTTTGTCATGGCAACACTAAATTCTGATTGGAACATTTGAGTACATCTAAATGTAACACATACAGTATTCAAAATGCAGCTTTTTGCTGTTCACAAAAGATCTGAGGCAAATGAAATAAGCACTTTATTAAACAGTACTAGCCAATGCTGATTTTATTATAGCATAGAGTATATGTCTTTCATATAGTTAACCCCTATTATGCACCAAATGTGAGTTCCTGAGTTCCTGATTGTTTAGCTAAACACAATTGTTAATAGAAACGGTCGGTATGCCTGTTGGGACATAATGGGGTTTTTTGTTGATTAAGCTATTACAAAATAATGTCAGGCATGCCTCGGTGTATATTAATTGCCTGATGTGCAGAAGTTGCTTTGTAAACTCTCCTCCGTTGAGAAAGCTGTCCATTTACTATGCTCCCTCAACCTATGTAGAAATACATTATCTCACATGCTGACACTGCCCCAGGCTCACAGAGCTCATTCTTGGTAATAACTGCTGGTAATCTAAAGCTGCTTTTCTCATCCTGCATCTATTTACTTTAGTATTGAACTGATACAGCAGGTTTCTGTTAACAAGTGCAGGTTTTATGTTGTGGCTGGCTAATAGGAAAGCTGATTAATGATAGACAACTCATGGAAGTTCATACATGATCCTTGATAGTCTTTGTCTGTTTGAAATGAAAGCATGTCAGAGACATACGTTATCATTGGTGTTTGGACAAGATCTGACGTGTTGTCTCCTTACAAGACACATTTATGCACACAGTTTATGTGAGTGGTAGACGTGCATTGTGATAAATGTGACAAACAACAGATGTGCTGCTGACTCAAGTTGATCTTGTTGTTGTAGCAGAGTGACAAGACTTACTGTGGCCTCCCTAAATAGTGCTAGACAAAACATTCTATTGCCTACCTTTACCACACAGGGGTATGTTACACAGAGAACTGATTGTGCATGCATTTTTTTTTTTTTTACACACACCGTGGTATCAACTTTTGTATCGTGTACTTTTGTTGGTATCGGTACCGTATACTAGATTTTTGGTATCGTGACATCCCCAGTGTTATTCCTGCCTGCCTGGGTTTGGATGGATGGTCTCTGCAGCAGTAGCATCTGGCACTGGGCCTCAGGACGGAGGACTCTCTTCCCTTTTATATTCCTCTCGCCTATCTCTTTGGGACTGAAGACTAATGGAAAGAAAAGAAAGGGAGGGGAGTGAAGGAAAAGCCCAGAGACACTAGCAGGGCTGGCAGGGAGACGAGAGGGAAGAGAGACAAGTGTTTGGTTTATGCTTTCTGTGCAGCTAAAAATGAAGGAGCGCCATACGAATGCAGACATACCATCTGTTAACTTTGGCAACTTGGCAACTAACTTTGGTCATCTTTTTTACACCCGATGATTGAGTACCTGGAAACTTAAGTGCATAAGTGCTGCTGTAACTAAATCCAGCTCTACACAGCAAATACAAAAGCTCCCAGAATTAACAATTTTCTTATCCTTACCCCCCTACTGTTGCTATCAAGTGCTCAGTTGTTGTAGGGCACATATTCAGTTTACTGATGAAAATGGTGGCAGATTAACCACATGAAATTCATAGTAATTTTAGGGAATGCTTTACATTTCCAGATGACGACTGTCAGTTTTCACCAGATAACTTTAACAACCATGGCTAGCAAGCTAATTAAGCCAGTGTTGGCTCTATGAATTGGTTATAAAAGGCTGTCGGCAGCTTTATAATGTTTCCAGCTGATGCCTTTTAAAATAGGAATCCTGTATAATGGGTCTTAAATATGCATATATGCATATGCAATATGTTGACATATTGTACTAAAAAACTTAAAGGAAACTTAATGTCCAACTGTAACTCGCATTACTGAGATTGTAACGGGTATAATATTACCGAAATATAATTAGCAATGCGCTATATTACTGTGTTAAAGCAAAAAGGAATACATTACTGTAATTGCGTTACTTTTGCAACGCGTTACTCCCAACACTGCGTGTAAGTGCTGTTTCCATTTTTTGAAATAGCCAAAAACGCTTTTCATCTCAATTTTGTTAGCAGCGATTTTTGTTTGGACATCTGGGATGATAAGCACTAAATGTCCCAAATGCTTAACAGCCATATAATATCACCAACTGGGATTTCATGCTCACAGTGAAATACAGTTTCTGCCAACTAGTCAGCAGAACTAGTCGATGACCGTATGAAAGCCGTGAACAGGTCTAAACAGGTTTAAAACATATAGAAATTATTGGTCTTGTTGTAAATTGCATATAGGCCACGGAGCGCTCACCTAAATGCAAATTACAGAGAAAATTATAGCATGGAGCAAAGATTAAAAAGCGAGCAGGGAGGGAGTGTGAGGAGAGAGAGAGAGAGAGAGAGAGAGAGAGAGAGAGAGAGAGAGAGAGAGAGAGAGAGAGAGAGAGAGAGAGAGAGAGAGAGAGAGAGAGAGAGAGAGAGAGAGAGAGAGAGAGAGAGAGAGAGAGAGAGAGAGAGAGAGAGAGAGAGAGAGAGAGAGAGAGAGAGAGAGACTGAAGGTATTGAGATGCCGGGAGCAATCAAGACTTAAATGTACTGCAGAATGGGCAGATTTGAGAAAGGAGCGTTTGACTGCGTGTGAGCTATGATAAGTGTTGGCATACGATGTGTTGGCATAAGAAGGGTGTGAATGTGAACAGTGTTAAAAACAAATAATAGAGATCCACAGAAACATGTGACAGGCGAGCAAGTGGCAGAGAGGCAAAGAGGTGCTAGCATGGATCCATCCTCAAACTCTGTGTTGCATGACTGAGTAGGATTTCCAATTACAATGCTGATGAAAATTCAATTTTTTGGAGGATTTGATACTTAAAGCCCTTCCACATGGGGTGTCCGTAGAATGAAAGACAATAGAAAGGTGGTTATGAAGAGATAGAAAGGGTTAAAAGTGCACAAAGTAGGGGGAGATGATAAAAGGTGGATGACGAAAAAGGAGCGAGAGGAAAATCAAGCGGGGAAATGAAAGCGAGAGAAAGAGGTGATTGTTTTTGGTGATAGGCCACTTCATCGCTACATTTTATTCAGCTGTCGGAGAAGAAATATTGTAGGTGCTCAATAAGTGTATCCATTATTTCCAGTGATTGGACAAATGTGATGCTATCTCATTCAGATACAGGTTGTAACGACTCATAAATCCAGAAGTAGAAAGGTGAATGAACAACTGAAGAAGGAAAGCCATGTCCTTTTACTTCACAGTAATGACTCTGTGGTCAAATATATATCTGTGCTGTCAGATTTAAGACCATAAAGAAGCACAGGGCGAGAGGAGGGAAGGATGAAAATGAATCAAAGGACAAATACTGAGGCGAAGACCAGAATGAGAAGGAGGAGGAGAGGCAGTCACACAAATTACTGTTAGCTGGAAACTTTTAGTATAGAGTAAAGGATAAGTATTGATTGATCATTGATTATGTTGCACACCAATATTAGAGTATTATTCAGAATATGACAATTTTCTGAATTTGATGCATTTTCCGTTTGGATATTCTGAATAAGGTATTTTTCCGAAATTTAGCATTTTCAGATTAAAGTGCCCATATTATGAAAAAAACACTTTTTCTGGGATTTGGGATGTTATGTTGTGTTTCTGGTGCTTCCACATGCATACAAACTTATAACTTATAAAAACCATCCATGCTGTTTAGAGTGAGATACGGTTTCTGAATGTGTCCTGCCTTCAGTCTCCGGGTGAGCTTGTCAAAATCTGCACGGCTTTCTTCGTAATTTACAAAATAAATTGTATAGAACTACTTGCATGTCCCTGTTCTGCAGGTATTCCATGCAAAGTTGGAAGTGCGCCCTCGTTTGGAAGTGTCCCGGCTAATCCTGCCTTGTACAGGCCGAAGTTGGAGAAACAGCTAGCTAGCAATTGTGAGCTTACCTTGCTACTGCGCATGTGCGACTCCCAACAAATGGTACAGAATGGTACCGAAGTTGCGAGGTCTCACTCTGTAGCTAAAACAGAGACCTGACACAGGGTGAAAAGAGGATCTGCAGCAATGGGCAGTATAACAAAAATATGGTGTTTTTTGAAAATTAAACCATGTAATGTATTCTGATACAATCTCAAATTACAATTATGAACCTGAAAATGAGCATAATATGGCCACTTTAAGTCATGTGGGATATGCCGGTATTGCAGGGCTGCGGTAGAGATGCATGCCCAGCACACAAACACACCTACTTTTAAACATTATGAAAGACTTGGATATCAACAGGTTTTTGGATATGAGCCGACATTTTCAAGAAGCTGATTGAATGAATAAAAGAGGGAGGCTGTGTTTGCATGGTCAAACAGGTCTGACACCGGTGGAAAAGTTAGAAAAAAATCCTATTTTGCACGGCTACATGTAAACGGGAATATTAGTAGAATAATCACTTTCATTAGCCATTTAAACAGCTTAGTCGGAATATCGTCTTTTTCGGAATAAGTGCAAAAAACGGAATATCATGTAAACGTAGTCATTGTTGACAAGAGAAGGCAGACCATGGAATGATAATGGAAGGGGAGGATGCAAGAGCGTTACAGGAAAAATAGACTGAGATAGAGAACGTTTTTTAGTATTAAGGCAAGACAAAAAGACAAAAACAAATAACAATGTACATCTAATTTAGTAGGTCCATGGGCTAACAAAGAAATCACATTTGTTATTCATTCAGTACTTTTCATCAGACAACAGTCATACATTTAGTATAACTGTTATCCCATAAAAACATAATAAACAAGTAACAGGATTGCCATGAATTTGTCTGTAGCTGAACCCTCTGCCACATTTCTCTGCTTCTCTACACTATGTTCCATTACCAGCTCTGCCTTACACTCTGCCCACTATTCAGGGGTTGGGGTTGCTTAACAATGAGAACACACAGGCAGGCATTACCCAGTTAGCTGGTGAACTCTGCTTCCAAAAGATGATGTAAGGTTGCAGAGCAGAATGCTGCTGTCAGAAAAATGGGCAACCTTTTAACTACTGTATGCACAACATGCTGCAAGAAACAGGGCGTTTTTTTTTTTCAAGGCATCACCGCATGTGTATTAGCAACAAGATGTCGATAAATGGAAACCTCACATTTCAGCAGCATTGCTTGGCACAATCAGTAAAATAACAAAGTATGAACAACATGACCAGTACTAGACAAATGCGTTATCTTGCCTAAAAGCTTTTTTTAGAAACAAGTTTGTTTTGACTAAGAATCCAGGAACGTTTTAGTGGGCTAGTCTAAATTATCATGTGCCTGTCTTCATGCCTTAATCATGTGATTTGTCTACAGGTTCTTTTTGGTGGTCTGTCAAATTATTATTCACTAGTAGCGCTATGGAGCTGTCACTTGTTGGAATGACTTTGTATTAGTGTGAGGTTTTTCTGTAGTTGGTGTCATGTCTGATTGAGCTCATGTGTGAATAGAGCTGCTCATTGTCCGGAGAATTCACAGCCAGCGAGTTGGCATGTTGTTGATGTTTCAATCATGCAGCTGGGGCGAAACCAGAAGAAAACAAACGCCAACGGAATTTTCTAACTGGAGAGACGGCGAGATTCGGGAACTTCTGTCGGTAAGGGTTGACGCCGAAATTGTCAGACAAATTCAAGGAACAACAACATTTTGTTTTTTTATGAACATATTACGAACTGGCCACTTGTAATCGGCGTCATGCTCGGGGCTTGACGTTAGCACCCGCCAAAATATCCCCCAGAGTTCTGTTCAGCGCGCCCATGCGACATGGCCAGCCGAGGCAACAGTTGCGTCTGTATAGGTTTGTAGAAGAAGTACAAAGAGAGTGCGCAGCAAGACAATTCACTTGTTAAAAACATCGTCTGTGCGTTCCGCTTCCCGTCACCGAGGGCGCGTGCCGGCTGCTTAAGTGACACGCGAGCAACCTTCAACTAATCTTCTGCACCCCTGCACCACTTTTTTTTATATCTGTGTCTTATTCGGAGGCATGTTTTAATACAAAAAGGAGCTTAACACACATTATCAGAGCTGAATATTTGATGACTGCAGTTTTGTACATTTTATGTAGTCTTGATTTGGGTGTTTACAGTGCTCATTTACATTTAAAAGGGTTGTAAATCTGGTTCTTCAAGTTAATTGTAGCACACCGTAGTCAACTTTATTCAAATATAGCGTATTTTTCCACAAAATAGCGGCTAGTGAAAATGCTGAAAATGTCTGCTTCTGATTCAAAGGACATTGTTCATACTGTATGTGAAAACAGCTATAGACAAACAGAAAGAGAGAGAGAGGATGAAAGAAAAGTGTTTACCCACTTATTTCCTGTATTGAGAAGCCCCATTAAGTTTGCTTATAGCCCCTCACTTATTATTTTAATAATAATGTAACTTGACTGTATAATGTTGCCTGAGTAATAGAAACTGATGAACTGCAAAATAAAGAAAAGACCATTAGTAGCTGGTTGGGTTCTCATTAGTTTAATTTGTTGTTTGTTGTGTTTTCTTACCTTCAACAGAAATCAATCAATCAAACAGAATGAGTCATGAAAAGGAGGGGGGGGGGGGGGGGGGGAATCATGAAGAGCATAAATAACGTACTGTACAGTATCAAATTGTGCAACATTGAATAGGGCTGGGTTAAAATAATTATAATAATTTTCCAATTAAAATCGGTCTTTGTTTGAGTGATCTGATATTGATTATTAAAATCCTGAAATCGTTCTTTTAATAGATGCTTTTTCACCATGGATGTGGTGAATTAACCCCCTTTTTGGGGGTCAATTCTTAATTTAAACATTATAAAATGGTTGCATTTCGAAAACATATTTGAGGGTTGCTTCTTGCTCGTACAATTTACATTATAAGTTCTTTGAGAATCTCTTTTATATCCAAGCAAAATTGATATTGTAACTAAAATTGTCCTAACCTACCGGTAATTGATATCTAAATTGAATCGGAAATGTAATCAAATCAAGACCTTGGGAATCAGAATCAAATCAATCTGATCTGGCTGTGAGGCGTTGGGATTGACAGCAAGTGAGAACCTACAGACCATACAGTATATTTATTAGGGTTGGGTATCGTTTCGTTTTTTTCCGATACCGGTGCTAAAGCGATACTTTTTAAAACGGTGCCGGTGCCTGAACCCATACTTTTTAATAAAGTTGAAAAAAAAGAAGGGTACTAAACAGTCGGCGACATTAAAGAACGGCTTGTTTATCGCTAAGGCCATATGGTCAAAATGAAAGATTTAATAATAATGTATTAACTATAACTTATAGCAATAACTTATTTCACCAGTAAATTACTGTTGAACAACAAAAACAACCACCAGATGGGAAAAGGGTATTTTACAATAACTTTGAATGCACCACGAGGCTACCTGTTTAAAGTGAACGCACCGTCTGTGTTGTTTAATTCCGACAACGGCAGCTGCTGCGCTGCAGAGCAGACTGTTGTACGTCCCGCTGTTGGAATCCTCTACAGTGAAATACAGTCACACTTTACACTGTTTAATGTTAGCTGTCAGCATTTTAACCATTGTGTTTAATCCAGCTGCTAGCTAAAGTTAGGCTAACGTTACTTGCTGTCGAGTGTAGTGTAAAGGCACCGAAATGAGGCACCGAAATTTTCGTTCTTATTCGGTCTCGTTACTACCGTTTACATCGGTATTTCGGTACTAAACCCTAATGTTTATACAGTATAGTGTTAATGTCTTCATTTTTTTTTTTTTTTTTATTGTCTTTTATCTTACCTGTAAACGTATTAATCCGCACTAGGTGGCCTATATCAGCAACCCACAATAATAGGTTTAGTTTGTGGCATGCGAACCTGTCTTGTACCCACAGGGCCTCTATGTCATACAACATTAAATCACTTTGTATCTTTACTGGAATTAGATTCTGAGTTAAAGTGTGACAGTGTGTCTTTAGTGGCCTTTACTGCTTACTCTAGAATGGATTTTGTGTTTTTGGTTTTCAGTTCCTAGTTTTCTGTGCTTGTGCTGTGTGTTCCTTGTGTCCCTGGAGCCCTGCCCAGCATGGCTTCCTTTGTACACCTGGTTTGTGTCTAGCCTCGAATTATACTGGACGCATCCAGGGTGGCACGTGCCATCGTGACATCAAAATGACATAATATCCTGCCGGCGCACCAGATTTACGGCTCTTTTTTTTTCAGCGGCGCGCAACAAAGCGGAAACGGGAGGCCTGAACGAGTTCGCCGAAAACCAGATGCCAGGACTCTCACAGTGACTCACAAGTCTCTCTTGTAAACTTACTGGGTTAAGCTTTTTCTTCTTCTTCTAGTCCGTAGAAAGAGCAACGTCGGTAGCCTTTGCTCATTAGCGCCACCGCTGTTCAGGAGAAGACTGCAACTAGTGTCGCGAGCACCAGCGCGGGTATAAATGGTCACGGCGATCCCATGACGTCACATTTGTACGCGCCAGCTGGGCTGCGTCTAGTCTATAAGACCCTTTAGTCATCTTTGTCTTGTTACCCGATCACAGTGTTTCCGTCTTTTCTTTACTCCAGTTCCCTGTCCACTGCAGCTGTGCCTTGTTTTGCGATTAGCTCCTTGTGTATTTTTGCCTGTGCGTTCTTTGAGTTCTTTGTCGGTTTGTTTGTCTTGCTCCTCGTGTGACGTCTAATGGCGCTTACCCACTGCTATTAACAGCTCTACGCGGCTCGGCTCGACTCACCTCGGCCGCGTTGTCCCATCCTCCTTTTTCCATTGCAGATTTAGTACCGCCTTGCGTGAGGCGAGCGCGGCTGGTCGTCTAAGCGCCGCAACAGGAAATTGCCGTGACCTGACGCGACACACACATAGAACGCCGAAGGTGTGTGGCTGTTGCCACAGCCAGAAGACAAATTTAGTTTCAGAAGAAGCTGGAGGCAGCAAAAAAACCCACCACTGGCTAAACTATTTAAAAACGGCGGGTTTGTTCAGGACACCCCCGTCTGTCACTAGCAATGATGACGCGGTGATTAGTGACTATTCTGTCCGACCAATCAGTAGTCTGCAGGTTTTCACGTCACCTGTTGGTATCGCCTCAGCTCGCTTGGAACCTCGACGGAGGTGATACTAAAAAAAGTACCTGTTGGCAGGTACCAGGGACTTTTTTTTCATAATGGAAAACCAAAAAAGGCGAGTAGAGTCGAGGCAAGCAGGGCAGATACCATGTAATGGAAAAACGCCATTAGTTTTCCAGTTTGTTTCTCTGCTTGGAGAATAAATGCTTTGCTGCTCAGGTCCTGTATCCAGCCTGTTGCTGTCCTGTCTGCTTTTTGGTCCAAACCTGCACCAACCGTGACAGGTGCTGAACATACAAAGCTACGCCTCCCCAATATCTATTTTGGTCTTTCCTGAACTACATATGTTATTACCAGTTACAGTATTTAACCAATTTCTCTTTATCAAAAGTAATTTTAATTTGACATACACAATTGTCTTTCTTTTCTTTGTGCTGTAAAACAAGCCGAGACATAGGGTATATATTTACAAAATTGCAACTTGAATCCAAAATGTTTTTCATCATGCATGTTGATCAGTCCAACACTTCAGTCCAGGCTGAAATATCTCAACAATCAAATGGCTTTGGGAAGCCAAGTTGCCAAATAGCACGTATGATATCTTGTGCACAAAATAGACATGGACATTTCAATCAGGAGAGACTTTGTTGCAGATATGCAAAGGTTTATTGTACATATGCATAATGAAATGAACATGGTCTTTGGAGATTAGACTCCATCGTAGGGCTGAACGATTTTTGAAAATAATCTAATTGCGATTTTTTTCCCAAATATTGCGATTGCGATTCGATTATTTTTTTAAGCTCTTTGTCTTCTGTATTATTCAACAAAGACAAACAATAAATCATTTTATAGTATGAACAACACACAATTACACACTAGACAGTTAAAAAAGTAAAAAATATAGTATATATATACACACACACACACACACACACACACACACACACACACACACACACACACACACACACACACAACAGTGTATTTTTTTTACAGTGCACAGAGAGGAGCTGCCTCCAGCTCCTCCCCCTCGTGAAGTTGCGTGCTGCCGAGTGTACTTGCTCAGAGAGGCTATCGTTACGTTAGCTAGTTGCTGGTGTTCTTGCCGTGGGATTAACTGTACTAATAAAACTGTTGAAACACCGCGGCCACGCTGCTGTGAAAGCTCCCCGAACGTCATTTATCAGTCTGGTTGTTACCCCTCTCAGTGGCAGCTCCTCCACTCCATATCTTTATAATGGAGCTAACCGCTAATCAGAGCTAGCTAATAGTTGCCAACCGAGCCTTCAGTTCTGCGTATCTGTATCCATTAACTGCACGTATGGACTCGAACCAGAATAAAACCCTTCATTTTATTAAAATGGCTGTAAAAGTTTTAAACTACAACTCAGAGTTGTTTGAATGACAGAAATCAGCTCAAGGTACAGTGTAGCATTAGCGTGCTAGTTGATGCTTTCTCTGCGGAGTGCAGACTGATTTGCTCTCGCGAGTCATGTGACCAAATCGCAGCCTTTGCGATTAGGAAATCACGTTTTAACATATCGCGATATTATCGCAAATGCAATTAATCGTTCAGCCCTACTCCATCGTTGTAAAATTATTTTTAAAGGGGTAGAGAGACAGGACATGTCCCCCGATGGAGTCTAGACACTGGTGGTGGCGGTGATGGAGCCCGAAGACCGGACCGAAAGGAGTCGAACGGAGCGTTCTGCTGGAGGAATACCCAGGGTGCCGCGGGTGACGATGGCTGGAGGTGGAAGGGGAGGAGGAGGGTTGCACGCTTTGCCTGAAATGACAGCTGAAGCAGCAGGGAGAGAACCAGATTTAAAGCAGGGATGTAATGCTTTTATTGGCTCGTGAAATTCATGATGGATTCTGATTGGTTTAACTGAAAAGTGAACGCCTCAAAACAGCTGATTTGTTTTAGGAAGAGAGAGCGGTGATTGAAGGTATTTGAAGTCTTCCTGAAAGAATTTACGCTGAGCTCCATTAGGATTGTATAAGATCATGGGGTGTCCAAAATGAAAGGTTTGAGCCTGTATGGACCATTACTGTAGATTTTGAAATGAAACAGTCAAGACTCATAGGACTGCTGTTTTAATGAACACATGGATGTATAATGTAGAAAAGTACAGTAATGTGACAGCAACAATCAGCTGTTTTCATCTAATTCAAAACTTGATTGGTAAAACTGTAGATGCATCATTAATCGCAGGTTCTTTTGGAATTAGGGCTGAACGATTTTTGAAAATAATCTAATTGCGATTTTTTTCCCAAATATTGCGATTGCGATTCGATATTCGATTATTTTTTTAAGCTCTTTGTCTTCTGTATTATTCAACAAAGAATAATATAATAATGTATAGTATGAACACACAATTACACAATAGACAGTTAAATAAGTAAAATATAGTATATAGTGTATATATCTATATATACACACACACACACACACACACACACAACAGTGTATTTTTTTTACAGTGCACAGAGAGGAGCTGCCTCCAGCCCCTCCCCCTCGTGAAGTTGCGTGCTGCCGAGTGTACTTGCTCAGAGAGGCTATCGTTACGTTAGCTAGTTGCTGGTGTTCTTGCCATGGGATTAACTGTACTAATAAAACTATTGAAACACCGCGGCCACGCTGCTGTGAAAGCTCCCCGAACGTCATTTATCAGTCTGATTGTTACCCCTCTCAGTGGCAGCTCCTCCACTCCATATCTTTATAACGGAGCTAACCGCTAACCGGAGCTAACCGCTAATCAGAGCTAATCGTTGCCAACCGAGCCTTGAGATCTGTGTGCCTGTATCCATTAACTGCATGTATAGACTCAAGCCCGAATAAAACCCTTAATTTTATTAAAATGGCTGTAAAAGTTTTAAACTACAACTCAGAGTTGTTTGAATGACAGAAATCAGCTCAAGGTACGGCGTAGCTTTAGCGTGGTAGTTGATGCTTTCTCTGCGGAGTGCAGACTGATTTGCTCTCGCGAGTCATGTGACCAAATCGCAGCCTTTGCGATTAGGAAATCGCGTTTTAACATATCGCGATATTATCGCAAATGCAATTAATCGTTCAGCCCTATTTGGAATCGCCCGTCTGGAGTCATCACGTCTCACATCTGACTATGCAGAGATCCATTGAAAGAGAGTGCCGCCGGCCCAAACATGAGAATTTGCCTCCATTCGCACATACACCTGGTCCCCTTTCTCCAGCTGCAGGAATGCCGCATTTCCTCCATAACCAGCTTTGTCAGAGCCGCCTGGTTTTTGATCATCGGTCCTGCCAATGAGCTTGCTGTTCTTGTACTAGTACCAAGCTTGGTTTCTGATCTCCATAGGCACGAAGGTAAATTAATAAACACCTGCAACAGGTGCGGCGAAGATACCTGTTGAAACAACAGGGTATTCATCAAATTTCATCAAGCTTTAAAAAAAATAAATAGTGGAAAAAAATCTTTCTTTTGCCTTAAAAGGTTTTCAAAATAAGTGGATCAAATGTAAATCAAGCTCTTTTTCTATCAACACAGTAGGGGTGTAACAGAATGTACTCGGATATGCACAGATAATGCACTCTGAACAGATGTGAAAAACAAATGTTTGCAGTAATATCAATTCAAGTACTTGGTCATAATAGTCAATTATTTTGTTGGCATCTAAACTCATAGATGAATAGATGAATAGTAGAGGTCGACCGATTAATCGGCCGGCTGATTAATCGGCTTTTTTTTGGCAATTTTTTACATAATCGTCATCGGCCAATATCAAGCCGATTAATAAGCAGGCGCATCTGCGGGCAGCCTAGTGTTAAAAACATGAATAGGCGACATTTTTTACAGCACGCCCAGACCAGCTGCCTCCAGCCCCTCCCCTCGTGAATTCTTGCGCAGTGTGTCTCGCGCAGCCACTTCAGGTTCAGACGCTACCGTTAGCAGTAGCATGTTGCTGGTGTTCTTGCCTTGGGATTAACTGTACTAATAAAACTGTACAAAACACCGCGGCCACACCGCTGTGGAAGCTCCCCGAATATCATTTATCAGAGTCTGGTTGTTACCCCTGTCCGTGGCAGTCTCATCCACTCCTATAACGGAGTTAACTGGAGCTAACCGCTAACGGAGCTAACCGCTAACGGAGCTAATCGTTGCTAACAGAGCCTTCAGTTCTCCGTTCCTGTAGGCTATCCATTAACTGCATCTATGGACTCGAGCACGAATAAAACCCTTAATTTTATTAAATTGGCTGGATGAGTTTTAAATTACAACTAAGAGTTGTTT
Organism: Sander lucioperca; assembly: GCF_008315115.2. NCBI lineage: Eukaryota > Metazoa > Chordata > Actinopteri > Perciformes > Percidae > Sander > Sander lucioperca. The sequence continues at coordinate 24,797,445 of NC_050179.1, read as the reverse complement.
GAATGACAGAAATCTGCTCAGATAAGATCCTAATGAGTGCAACAGGACATGTAGGCTAACAGTAGGGTCCCCAAAACACAGAAAACACTTACAAATGAACAATGATCTAACAAACAAGGTGAAGAAGAATTGACTTTAGATAGCCCTAGCCTTATGTGATTCAACAGGAGTTAGGAGGAAATAGTGTTGAGATTAATAACATGTCACTTTCTGTGAAGCAGATTTGTATTCTCAGAAGTTTAATAAATGCTGATAAGTGCACTAAACTTTACTTTTTCATTGAAAGGTTTATTTGACAATGTTTATTTTCTTCTTACCTGTTTCGTTTATTTTATATATTTTTCATACATTATTTATACAATATAGGCTACAGTATGTTTTTACATTATACATTTTTAAATGAAGTATAGGCTACAAGTGTAGATTGGTGAAGTGTTCAATAAATGTTTTTGTTGAGAAATTCTGTGTATATTAGTGTTACATTTTATCTTTCAAATAGAGGTTGAAAAACAAGCACATATCGGCCAAAATAAATCGGCAGCATTAATCGGCAATCGGCTGACCCTGATTTCTAAAGATCGGCATCGGCATCGGCCAGAGAAAACCCATATCGGTCGACCTCTAATGAATAGACAACAATTTAATGCAGAACACGAAGCAGACTTGACAATGTCCAACAACTTTCAGTGTAAAACGGGTAGGAAATCATCTGAAATTAAATTTATTGAAATACATTCAAAACTTACTACATATAAAAAAAGGAAAATCTTTGGTCATTTTAGTTATTTTATGTATTTATTTCCAAAACAAATGTTTTAAACCTGAAGAAGTTAAAACAAAAATACAATTAGAATACAAGTTTTATTGGTCAGGGATTGCACTGATTATCAGTTAACCTTCAAAAACTGTTGCATGGATAGTTGTTGGATTACTGATATGTTTTATGACACGCAGATACCATATATTTATTAAAGGAACACGCCGACTTATTGGGACTTTGTCTTATTCACCGTAACCACCAGAGTTAGATAAGTCCATACATACCCTTCTCATCTCCGTGTGTGTTGTAACTCTATCCGATGGTTCCACCGGTAGCTTAGCCTCGCACAGATCCTGAAGGTAATCGGTTCCAACTAGCCTACTGCTCCGAATAAGTGACAACATAACGCCAACGTGTTCCTATTTACATGTTGTGATTTGTATTTTCACAGCGTGTACAAATAACAAGGTCACATGAGACACAGCCATCTTCTAACCGTATATAAACTGGGAACTATATTCTCAGAAAGGCGAAGCAACAATCTGGATGGTCCTTTTCCTTTTTGGCCCAGAGGACATGATGTCCATGATTTCCAAAAACAATTTGAAATGTGGACTCGTCAGATCACAGCACACTTTTCCACTTTGCGTCAGTCCATCTCTGATGAGCTCGGGCCCAGAGAAGCCGGCGACGTTTCTGCGTGTTGTTGATAAATGGCTTTCGCTTTGCATGGTAGAGTTTTAACTTGCACTTGTAGATGTAGCGACGAACTGTGCTAACTGACAATGTTTTTTTATGCAGTGCCGCCTGAGGGATTGAAGGTCACAGGCATTCAATGTTGGTTTTCGGCCTTGCCCTGTCCCAGCCTTTTTGGAACGTGCTGCAGGCATCAAATGGAAAATGAGTTTATCACTTTGAACATTAAATATCTTGTCTTTGTAGTGTATTTAATTGAAAAGGATTTGCAAATCATTGTGTTTAGAGCCCGACCGATAAAGGATTTTTAAGGCGGATACCGATACAAATATTTGATGATTTAAAAATCCGATATTCCAATATAACGGCCGATATATATTTAAAAAAAAATCACAGAAATGCGTAACTTAAGATATGAAACTTAAAGTCCTTTTGAACAAAAAGACAACAACAACTAAAAAATCAAAGAGTGTTGCCAACAGGGTTGTAGAGCGCTCATAGTCTCTCTTTAATTAGGCCTGCACGATTGGGGGAAAAATATGAATCACGATTTTTTAGCTTAGAATTGATATCACGATTTTCTGCCACGATTTTTTTCTCACGAAGTGTAATGTTTTTTTGGCACCTATAGCACATTGCACATCACCACAAGCTTGTAAACATAGAGGCTTCAATAAATAAAGAAAATATACAAAATATACCTGATACAGGCTCTATCTGAACTCCTTAAACATGTCTTTACATAATTAAAACAATGTCAATCAACATGCTACAGCTTCAGTCTCTAGAGAAATGGAGTTTGTCAATTGCCAATTTAAGTACAGTATCAAAAACAGAATGATTTCTTAGCACACTCTTTAAATGCTTGCCTTTTGTCTCTTCAGCTGTCCTATCAAAATAAAGGCCGAAAATGCCCCCCCCCAAAAAAAATCATCAATGACATCAGTCATTCAAAAATTAAATCGCGAACAGGGGTGAATCGAGATCGCGATTTTATAACAACTAATTGTGCAGGCCTATCTTTAATACATTTTTCATTAGTCTTTAGTTTCATTATACCTTTTTCCAGTTTCTTCAGCTTGGTTTCGATCACTTTTTTCGATAATGGCATCCATCTCTGTCGGTCGATCACTCGTGTTGGGATGGCAGCAAATTGTTTTGTGCTCGGGCTTTGTCTACAGTTGCAGTGACGTGGGAACTCCTTAGCAATAATCGTGTAGCATGTTTAGTAAAAGTTTTTAACTTTTTTTTTCAACTGGTGAATGATCTATCTATTATTTTGCTGGAATATGAGTTGTTACAAGTTCACTTGTATAATGAAAGAATAGCAGTGGGCATAGAGCCACTGTTGTCAACAGAAAGTAGATTTTTGTCACATTGAAGCTGCTCAGAACAATTCATGGTTTGGTTCAAGAATTGCTCTCTCCCCAGTAGAAAAGCCATATCTGCAACCTCTTTGGCACCTCCTAGCAGCACAGTATGGGGCTCTCAATTTCTTAAATAGTTGTATTATATTTATTCTCAGTTGATTTTTCTTTCCCTGTCTGTCTCACTACGGCAAAATTACTGATAAAATAAAAACAATAATAAAATTCTTACATGACACACAATATAAGAGATTCATACACACAAGCAGTCACGCATTACTCATTTGAATTCCTCCAGCCAGCAGAAATGTCTGATGTGTTTAATTGGCTACTGGGGGACTGTTGGACCTTTCTCTCTCTCTCTCTCTCTCTCTCTCTCTCTCTCTCTCTCTCTCTCTCTCTCTCCCCCCCCCCCTCTGTTTGACTGCTGATTAAAGCCCAAACCCGCTGAAACCAAAGATTCTTAATTCTCACCGCTCACAATATACTCTCATGTAGGCTACAGCTAGAAAATACAATGAATTTCAATCACTTAATTCAAAAAAGGTTGACATCTTAAATTAATCTCCTTGGGGAATTTCTCTTTGACTCACCCATTTGAATATGCCACTTGTAATATTATTGGAACAACTGGAATACATTAGCTGCTAAATGATTTTTTGCAATCCCTACCTGACATCCATTGACACATGAAAAGATGATACTGTTATTGTTTCATGTTAGACGAGGTGAATTGTTTTTGTATCTCCAATATACAAGCAGATGTATCTTTCAATAGCGGTCCGACTTGCTCTTGGGAATTTTAAAGGGTTTCAAGGCTCAGCTTTGCTCAACAATGCCGGAGCACAACTAACCACTTGCCTGCCCATGGGGTGTAAGTCTGTTTGTGATGCAAAGGATGGTTCCAAAAACCCTATAAAAGCAAATAATACCTCTCAGCCAAATAATGACAGTAATTAATTAACGTCAACAGTTCAAAGGGCTGCACTATTTTCGCTGTTGACTTTAATCTTAGAGAACAAAACTTACCTAATAAACCATAGTGAATGTCCCTTTGACTCGTTAGAAAATGTCACTGACAATGTCGTATCTGTATGCATCCTCACCATTTTTTAAATTTCCTATGCTGGGAACATGCTGCTCCTGTGAACCTTTTGCGTTGTTCCTCAATATGCAAATCCCCATCTGGCGTGATTATCTCTGTGACCCTTTGTCAGTTCCCGAGACCTCTGGGAAAACAAATCATTAGTGCTTCCATCTTCAATCCCTAAAAGTTTCCACTACTTTGTTAACCTCTAAAAACCTCAGTTAAGCCGTCCTATCAAACTGTATAATACATTCTAATTATAAAGTGTCCACAAACAAGTTTCCTCAGATTCAGAATGTGTCAGGATGAATTTCAGGGAATGTGCTTAAAGGACAAACCCGGCGCAAAATGAAACTAGGGGTTAATAACGTGTACCGAGTCGACCGTTCTCGGGGATATGTTTTCATGCTAATCGACCACTCGATTCACCACTAACAAGGCTCAAAATAGCACCACACTTCAACGGTAGCATAATGAGTGTCCCTACATGTAAACCGAAGCATTGAGAACTTTGTAAGTGTACAGACAGTTTATTAAAAAGATAGTTTATAAAGACAGTACAGTTCAACTATACAGGCAGGCGCCATCTTGGGAAAACAGTCATGACCAGTCGAACGACAAACGTCGTGCTTGAGCTATGTTACTGGTTACTGGTTACTGGTTGCACAGCGTTCGTCACATTTGATTAGCATGAAAATATATCCCAGAGAACTGTCGACTCGGTGTTATTAACCCCTAGGTTCATTTTGCGCCAGATTTGTCCTTTAAAAATATGCAAAGAATATCCATCTAAACAATTGAACTTAATGTAACGGTGCAGCCATAAAGTAGTGTGTAACGTTTCAAAATTTCACTTGGGGTAGGCATCATATAAAGCAGCCTCATTTCCAGACATATGTGATATTGTCATACAATTTAGAAAAAAATCTAAAAGCCACTTTAAGAGGATAATCAAGGAGGTCCTGGACAACTTAGCATTACAGTTAGGATTAAGGCCGTGACACACTAACCCGATAATCGTCCGTTGGACAGTCTGGCAATGTCAATGACTCAAGTCTGTTTGGTGTGTTCCGTGCCGTCGTCCATCGGAGGGGCCATTGGCCTTCATTTTGGCCTTCATTTGCCGGCAGTCGGACTCAAATGACCAATCTGATTGGTGGAGTGCTAACTCAGAAATGACAAGCGGGATTAGCGTGACTAATGCCTCTGAAAATCTGACGAAAATCTTTTAAACTGACCTTTGTCGATCTGAAATGAAGACAGATTCAGCAACTGCAGAGCCTATTTCTCGCTTAAAATGTTTTCAGAAACACGTTTCGGTGAAGTATTTTAGTACAATATGAGATTGTATTCTGAACAAGCCGCCATGGCTTGAATTTCTGGAGAAACCAGACCCACGTGACGCGTTCGTCCACTCTAGGGGTGGAACGGTACATGTATTCGTATTGAACCGAAACGGTACGGGCGTCTCGGTTCGGTCCATGAATTTACACGGAGAATACACGGTATAAATATAAATAAAACTCGCGTGCAAATGAATTAATGTAATGTGGAACTAGCCTACTGTTACATACGCGTTTCTTTGGGACACATAATCTGTAGCCCCGCCTTAGCTCTGAAGCTCCCAAGCTCCGCCTACATGTCAAGTCGGTCCAGTGGGTCCAGACCAGAGCCATGTCTTTCTCTATCACTCTGGGCCACACGAAGCAAACTAGTCCCTTCCATATACAACCAAACACGGATGTACTGTAGCTGTATCCCTTCTTGCCTCGACCACAAATGGCTTCCAGGCCCATTTGCGCCGTTAGTTCCGCCGTTATTCGTTAGCTCCTCCGTTAGCTCCGCTGTTAGCGTGTGAAGCTAACGCCACAATTTACCAACTGCTCTGTGTAACCGAAGCTGCTCTTTTAACACCCCTGCTCTGTGCATTCACATATGAGAGCAGCGCTTGTCTCCCATATCACACTACTAGCTGATTGTCTTATTTTGTTTACAAGTTCCAGATGGAGTCTGGAGATGATGTGGAGTAGCCTACTTATTGTTTACTGTTTACATCTTACTTTATACGCTTCAGGCTGTTGCAGCTAGCTCAGGGGAGAGACTGGATCACACTAGGTGGTACAGCCTGAGACATGCACAATAAAAAAAAATTGCCTTCTGCATTTTTGTTATGCTTTTCCCTCCATTGTACCGAACCGAACCGTGATGTCTGAACCGAGGTATGAACCCAACCGTGACTTCAGTGTACCGTTCCACCCCTAGTCCACTCAGCTGCCGTCGGCAGTCGGCATCGCTTCGGTGTGTTCCGAGTAGGGCTGAATGATTAATTGCATTTGCGATAATATCGCGATATGTTAAAACGCAATTTCCTAATCGCAAAAGCTGCGATTTGGTCACATGACTCACGGGAGCAAATCAGTCTGCACTCCGCAGAGAAAGCATCAACTTAGCACGCTAACGCTACGCCGTACCTTGAGCTGATTTCTGTCATTCAAACAACTCTGAGTTGTAGTTTAAAACTTTTACAGCCATTTTAATAAAATGAAGGGTTTTATTCAGGCTTGAGTCCATACATGCAGTTAATGGATACAGGCACACAGAACTGAAGGCTCGGTTGGCAACGATTAGCTCTGATTAGCGGTTAGCTCCATTATAAAGATATGAGTGGAGGTGCTGCCACTGAGAGGGGTAACAATCAGACTGATAAATGACGTTCGGGGAGCTTTCACAGCAGCGTGGCCGCGGTGTTTCAACAGTTTTATTAGTACAGTTAATCCCATGGCAAGAACACCAGCAACTAGCTAACGTAACGATAGCCTCTCTGAACAAGTGCACACGGCAGCACGCAACTTCACGAGGGGGAGGGGCTGGAGGCAGATCCTCTCTGTGCACTGTAAAAAAAATACACTGTTTTGTGTGTGTGTGTGTGTGTGTGTGTGTGTGTATACTATATACTATATTTTTACTTATTTAACTGTCTAGTGTGTAATTGTGTGTTGTTCATACTATAAAATGATTTATTGTTTGTCTTTGTTGAATAATACAGAAGACAATCACAATATTTGGGGGAAAAAATCGCAATTAGATTATTTTCAAATATTGTTCAGCCCTAGTTCCGAGGCACTTTTTTTGGCCAACTTGGGGAGGCAGTCAGTCCAACTGCCTTTTCTGCCGAAGGTCGGCCGAAGGTTGCAGGACTGTTCTATTAGACTGCATTCATTTTAGCTTGGTGTGTGTGAGTATATGTGACAAATATAACATATGACATTTACAAAACTCAATGTTTTTTAAGGATTGGGCATCCAGACTTGGTAGCACAGTGTTAATGTTTTCAGGTCAGGAGACTTTATTCTGAAGTGATCTTTTGCCATAGGCTCTTCTAATTATAGTCATGCTGACAGCACTAAACTAAGAAATTGCACTCAGCAATTGCAGAGCTTGAAATTATTCAAAATGCTGCTGCCAAGGATCTTGGCAAAGACAAAAAATGAGAGACCACATACTGTAACACTCATCCTATTTGACTTACATTATCTTATTGTGCTAGCTCCAATTTATTTGAAAGCTCTTTGATTCATCAGATTTTCAATTATTGTCTGCCCATACAATTTTTTATGATAACCTGTGATTTTACACTTCAGCTTTCCTGCTGATTGCACCACACCCAAAATGTAAAACCTGCACCCATAAGAAAGACACTACTGGGGGATCATATGGAGGCCGACACAGTTTACACTTTAAATAGGAAGTTAAAGGCCTACAGTACATGCCTTTTTATCTGACTTGACATTATTATTATTGCCCCTTCCTTTTCAAAGGTCCCATGGCATGAAAATTTCACTTTATAAGGGTTTTTTAACATTAATATGAGTTCCCCCAGTCTGCCTATGGTCCCCCAGTGGCTAGAAATGGCGATAGGTGTAAACCGAGCCCTGGGTATCCTGCTCCGCCTTTGAAAAAAATCAAAGCTCAGATGGGCCATTCAGGAATCTTCCCTTTATGACATCATAAGGGGAAAGGTTACCTCCCCTTTCTTTGCTTTGCCCATGGCTTTGCCCGCCCAGAGAATTTGGCCCGCCCATGAGAAAATGAGCTACTACTGCAAGCTGGTCAAGGCCACACCCCCACCCTCCACCTTGCCCCCCCTCTCTCCTCCTCAATAGCATTTAAAGCTACAGACACAGAAAATGCACATCCCAAGGAAAGCTCATTGTGGGACTGGCTCTAGTGGCTGTAATTCTGCACCAAGGCTGAATTTCGGGAAATAGACTTCAGATACAGTATTAGAGGACCACTAAGGTCTATATAAAAGAGACTTCAGATACAGTATTAGGGGACCACTAAGGCCTATATAAAAGAGACTTCAGATACAGTATTAGAGGACCACTAAGGTCTATATAAAAGAGACTTCAGATACAGTATTAGGGGACCACTAAGGCCTATATAAAAGAGACTTCAGATACAGTATTAGGGGACTACTAAGGCCTATATAAAAGCATCCAAAAAGCAGCATGTCATAGGACCTTTAAATTATTTAGTATTTGTGTTTATTGGTGCCATTTGAGAAATTTTGTTGGAAAGCATGTTCTGTTATTAGCTTGAAAGGTGTTGGGAAGGTGTTAAATATTTACATCTTAAAATAACTCATGATTAGGGTTTGGTTTTGAGACCTGTTTTTTTTTTTTCTTACCACAAGCATGTACACAAGTATGTACACAAATACAAATGTAGTTCTTATATGTTATGCAATAAAATGAATGCACAGCAAACACTTTTGTTTATTAAGAAATGTTTTGCTTTTCTTTTATATAATTGTAAACGAGATATCGTTGGGTTTGGAGTAATGGTAGAATAAAATAAGACATCTTCATCACCTTTGGCTAAGGGAAATGTAGTTGGCATTTTTCTTTTACTATTTTCTGATGTTTTACTGTCCAAACAATTATTACTCCCCCTAGAAATTAGCAGATTAATCAGTATTGTAAATGAGCATTAGTTGCATTGATAACATTTTGGATTCGATTGGTGGATTTCTTATCATACTACATTTTTATTTACTTAATTATTGAAAAGGAAAGAAAATACAATAAAAGGTGAGCACAGTCTAGGGAGGAACATGTCTACATTCTATTTAGATAGCATTAAACAATTATTCCTTTTCATATACTAGTGTAGTGCCCGTTTGGAGCGTGTGCCTGTTCTGAGAGGGCCGAATGCTTGGTTCGCAGTATTTTTGCTAAGTACAACCACCAGATGGCTCTACAAAATATATAGAAGAAAAAGAAAAAATGGAAAAAACATGGGTGTGAAAAGCAGAAAAAAGAGAACAAAGCTAAATATGACTAAATGTAAATAGACAGGATTTTTTGCAAAAATATCAGAGCATATAAGTGAGAACAACTACAAAAAATGACTGTAATCAATCTCTTCATTGAGTCCTGGATAAACTGTGGCCTGCATACAGAAGGTTTCTCTCTGCAATAACCGTTTTAGTCAATCACCACCCCGAATGTTCTTGTTTATGGCTTCAAGGCCTTCAATCATAAGGCTGTCTGGGTTGCTGTTATGTACTTTGAAAGTGTTGGGCCATTGGATAATCCAAATTAGCTTTTCTGATGGCATACTTGTGTTCAGAGACTCTGTCTTTCAGGCGTCTCTTTGTCCGGCCTATGTAAAAGCAACTACATGTACAGGATAAACGGTACAGCATAAACGTAGTGTTACAGTTAATAAATGTTTTGATGTCATACACGCCTTCTGAGTTTTAATGTCACTGAATTGCTTGTACTCTTTTATATTAGCACAGTTGTTGCAAAGACCACATGTATAAGTACCTTTTTAAATGGTTGATGAAGCCAAGTTTTCCTATTATTAGCAGGTGCGTAGATGTCTTGGCACTAATCTATCCCATAATGTAGGGGCCCTCTTGAAGGAGGAGTGGGAAAGACTTCCTTATGAATAGAGTCACTTTTGATAAGATTCCAATTTGAGTGTATTATCCTTTTTATGGGATTTGCTAGAGAGCTATATCTGTGACTTTATAATATATATTATATTATATTTATATATGACGAAATACACCTGCCCTTTTCTTATCTGTTTGTTAAAGAGCTCAGATCTAGAGGTAACCTGGCCCTTTTTGGAAGCATCCTGGATGATTTTTGGTTTTGTTTTGTTTTTATTGCAAATTCTGTTTTTCGAAATTTACAGTGACAGTTTTTACAGAGTGAAATTGTATAGTGTGGCTGTTTTTCCAAATTAGCATTTCAGTCATTTTTTGTAATCAGAGTGGCTGTATGACACAATTAACTGAAGGCAGGAATGAAAGAATAATATCCTTTCATAGCATACAGATAGTGGGTTTCCATGGCTACAGCCCAGTTGCAGAGCAAGGTTTTCTGCTTGCAGTTTATAAAAATGGAGACATTAGAATTGGGTAATAAATAACCTATTATCTTCTTTCAAATTGGCTGCACTTTGACTGTGTCTGGGATTATTTTCTCATCTTGCTAGGTTTCATTTCATGTTTTCATTTTCTCTCTTTACTGTGTACGCTCGAGGCTGGTCAGGACTTTCTCTCTGTGTTTCCAGGTGGAGATTACCTCTAAAGTCAGGAGTATTTGTCTCAGATACATCGAAGCAGAGACATAACATCCAGGTTGTTGCTGAAGGTCTTTCTTTAAAGGTCCAGTGTGTAACGTGTTTAGTTGTTCATTATCAAAATCTGTGTTGCCCGTTCACAAACTTGTCCTTTTTCATGAATATTTACCACCACCATCAATTCCAAGTATTCCTTTTGGCTTGAAATTTTACATTTGCATTCGCATGAACTGAGGTAGACGCTCCATATTCATGCACCATCTTGAAATACGTTAGCCGGTAAGGGACATACAGGACATACTGCTCCGCCTTTCGCGTTTTCACTGTCACATGATAAACTCACAGGTGCTGCTAATGCTGCTAATGGGTATCGTAGCTTCCCGGCCCCGGCAAGTTTGAAGAAGGAAACATGGAGGACCACACGTATTCAAAATCCAAATGTCAGGAACAGGAGTCTTCTTCTTCGCCCAGAAAAATGATATTGAAAAGAGCAAGAGACCGGCTTTTTGAAGCGTGAAGGCTACCGTAGCTGTAATACGTACTTTGAACTGCGTGGCGCGAGAGAGTTGATTGCGATATATGATCTCAACGCTAGATGGGAGAAATTCCCACACATTGGACCTTTTTAAGTGGTTTTCTGTACAAAAAAATCCAGAAAGGTTTTTTGGTCAAGGCTCAAATGTGGTCATGTTTTCAGACTGCTGACTTCTAAGGTATTAACGGCGGTGATTGTGACTTTGAGTAAAGCTCGGAGGTTGAAATATCCCCACAACACGTTCAAACTTTAAACAGAGCATCAACCAGTGAAGTGTGATCTTACCGGAAGTCAAACATCTCCATGTTATAATTAGTCTTTAGGTGCACAACAATATTTTATGGTATGTTAATGTTTGTGGGTTTTTTTGTTTTATAATGCATTTTGCATTTTATCTACCTTTTGTGTTGCATAATTATGGTTTATACAAACGTTTACGAATAAAAGGCTGCAAAATAGTCATACTAGACAATATAGAGACTAACCCAGCAACATTTAAACTGTAATTTCACAGCAAAATCAATTAATTTCAAAGGAATTGCTGCGATCAAAGAATTAGCTACACAACCTTTTTTCGTCAAGTTGAACCTCGGTGAACTTTGACCCAGCTGGCTAGTGTGTTTGCGGTTAGCTCTTTAGCCACAGTAGATCATCTAGCCCAAATAGTAGTCCCTACATGCCTATGTCACCAAGTTTTGTCGAACCAGATGTAGAGCTGGGCAATATATTGATATTATATCGATATTGTGATATGAGACTAGATATCGTCTTAGATTTTGGATATCGTCATATTGTAATATGGCATAAGTGTTGTCTTTTCCTGGTTTTAAAGGCTGCATTACAGTAAAGTGATGTCATTTTCGGAACTTACCAGACTGTTGTAACTGTTCTATTATTTGCCTTTACCCACTTAGTCATTATATCCACATTACTGATGATTATTTATCAAAAATCTCATTGTGTAAATATTTCGTGAAAGCACCAATAGTCAACACTACAATATCGTTGCGGTATCGATATTGAGGTATTTGGTCAAAAATATTGTGATTAGGGCTGTCAAAATAACGCGTTAATTTCGATTAATTAATCTGAGAAAAAATAACGCGTTAAACATTTGACCCAGAGCCGTTCTAGCCACCATTGGACTGTAAAATGAAGGAGGGAGACGAGAATGAGCTGCCTGGATCATTAACTGGAACATTTACTTGTAAAAATCTTCTTCCTGCCAACCCTGGCTACCGAAATCTGGAGCCACTGATATGTCTGCTCTTCTCTCTGAAGACGATACAGACAACACAGACACCGCTGCATGTGACGCTAGTTAACACTATACTCGACAGCAGCTAACGTTAGCCTACCGCTAGCTAGTTAACACTATACTCGACAGCAGCTAACGTTAGCCTACCGCAGGGATTCCCAAAGTGTGGTACGCGCACCCCCAGGGGTACGCGAGCTGCCACCAGGGGGTGCGCGAGAGGAAAAATGTAATGGTGGTCTGTTTTTTTAAGTGGGATTTTTCCATACAATAAAAAAAACATGAACAGTAAACATTTCCTTTGTAATCGCTTTTATTTTAAATAAAAAAAACTATAATTTATTAGTTTTTGATAGAAACGTAGAAGAAGACAGCTGCTGTCTTCTGCTACGCACTGCTCTTCTTTTATGCACTGCAGCCGCTAGGCTATATGCGTGCCAACTCGTTTCATTCATTCCATATATATTATAAATATGCTTAACTGGCTGAAATCAAGGAAACTGTCAAGTGGGACGTCTTATGATAAAGTTGTTAGTCACAAAGGAAGAGAGGGACCAAGAGAGAGTGAGGATTTGGAGGCAACAGAGACGGAGAGAATAGAGAAAGAAAATGAGCGGGAGTCAGAAGATGCGCCGGAGGAAACCGAAGAGGAGGGAAGGAGATGGCAAAAAAGAGGTGATGAGGGTGAACACCAGACAGGGAAAAAAAGAAGGAAATATGATGACAATTATCTGGGTCTGGGCTTCACTTGGATCGGCGATACAGATTGCCCTCAGTGCGTGTTGTGCAGTGAAGTTCTAGCAAACAGCTGTCTGAAGCCGTCTTATCTCCGTCGTCACCTGCACACGAAACATGGCAATTTAAGTTAAAAGCCCCTTACATTTTTTAAAGCAAAGTTGGAGGAGTTGCAGAAAAGCCAAAAAAAAATGCAGTTTCATTCATGCGTTGGGTCTACGAAAGACGCATTACGGGCTTCATATCTGCTCAGTTACAGAGTAGGGAGAAAGAGGCTGCCGCACACAATTGCCGAAGACGTGTTTGCCAGCGGCCAAAGAGATGGTGGAGTGTATGATTGAAGAGAAAGAGGCAAAAAAGTTGGACGTGATTCCTGTGCAATTTAATTCAATGTACTGTTGTTCTAATTTCCATAACCGTTGTGTTATGATGATGATGATGCTAGCTCCACGGTCATTTAATAGGCTTAGCCTATTGCTGCAATGTTTCTTTTACGCGGCTGAAAATAACCGTGCTTTCTGTTACTGAGCCTGTGTCTGTCACTCGTCCTCTTAAAAGTGGAAGCTTGTGCATAGCTTTGTTGCATTATATTGAAACTTTGTTGATGTTGTTATGCGTGTTCTGGTTATTTGCGCATGATTAAACATGAGTCTTTATATGGCGATTAAACAAAGCTTTGTTGCGTCATTAATTTAGATTAATTAATCACAGAGTCTGTAATTAATTAGATTAATTTTTTTAATCGATTGACAGCCCTAATCGTGATATTTGATTTTCTCCATGTCGGCCAGCCCTAACCAGATGTTTTGTGAAGACTTGTGGAAGTTTGTGCTTTGCCACTTTCATCACCCAAATGCCATTAAAAAAATAGATTTATGGTTTGGTTTTGACAGTTCCCTAAACCAGCAAACATACAGAAGACCAAATGTACCAAAAAAAGTATAGTATATATAAAATGCTATCCATACAAGAGCATGGTCAAGTATTTGAGTGTCATACAGGCTTAGTTTGTTTCTGCAAGGCGTCTGTGTGCACCGTAATAGGAAAAAGAGAATAGAAGGGGTTATTACATCACAAAAGCGTGGAGACAGCAGCAGCCGTGGAATCATCCACACACTGTCACTGATTTTAGCTTTAGTGAGGATGGTGAGACAGAGGACAGGTGAAGTTCAGATGGACAAAATGTGTAGATAAAAAAAGGACACAAACAGTCTCAATATGCCACCAGCTTCTCTCTAAGTGCAGGCAGAGTGAAGAAGAGAGGATTGCATGACAAAAATATAGATCATGTTTTACGACAACTGTCCATTGAAACGTACATCTATAATTTATGTTGACTGTGAAGGTGGCCTCTGGTTTGTGAAAGTGCAGTGAAGCATTGTTATTGTCTTGCCAAATGCTACACACAGCCCAGATACATAGAAGAAAGAGAGGGAATGGGGAGAGAAGAGAGACAAAACGTGGGTATGGGTAAGGAGGGGAGGAATATTGGGCACCTGCAACCAAAATGGTTGTAGTTTATTGTTTCTGACTCGCGCCATCTGCGGCAGTAATTGAAATGGAAAGAGAGCGGGGTGATGGAGTGGAACGGTGAAAAACACTGACAATGAGAGTGCGAGTTAAGGGGACTAAAATGGAAGAAAGCAAGGAGAGAGAAGTGATGGAAAAAGATTAGTTTGAACCTTCAAAGCAAATCAATGAGATCAACTGCTGTTGACAGATGTTTCTACTGCGAGGATGGACGGCAGAAAGGGAACGAGATGGGAGCGATGAAGACGCGTGTGGTGGGGGGATGTGACACTCTCTGCGCTGTGCACCTGTAATGTCGCCATCAATATTTCAGCGTCATAAACACACTGTAGTTATAGTCATGACTGGAGGAGATGGGAATGGATGAGGGGACTAGGAAATAAACAGAAATAAATGGTAACCGTAGCAGGAAGAGGAAACAGTGGCTGGTGGGGAGTAGATTATAGGCGGGTTATTGTGAGAAGTAATTAAAAGCGCTCTGTACCACGATAACAGCTGCTAATAACAGACGTTTCTACAGCAGAATGTTGCTGACGCTTCATTTTAAACTGTGATGATGAGAGAAAACGAGACGAGAGATGGAGAAAAAAAAATCGACTGAGAATTCAAATTTCAAAACTTGCCATTTTCAGCGTATAGCTTGCTATGCTTCAAGTTTGTTGTTGTTTCCCCAAAGCGAACAGATTTTGAGAACAGCAACACACAAAGAGCGGAAGGTGAGGGACATACGGCACATGTAATGTAAGGCAATTATCCTGGAAATGTACTTCTGTTGATCCAGACTAGACTCGTAATTTAAATTGCTGGGATGAAGCTTGACATCTGGCACGTCTCCCACATGTTCTTCCCCTCTCACTATCTCCGCTATCAGGGCTTGGCACCCCCCAGTACAGTTGTGATCAGTTTAAAGAAATACAAACGAGCCAGAGTGTTTTTTCTCCTATCCCCGAATAGATATTCTCGTTAGCCCATTAGCCCATTACATGGCTAACTTAAACACAATTACTCACACTCAGGTTAATTTAGAGTCAACAGCTCACTATATTGACATGACTTTGTAGGAGATTAAAGGGAAATATTTGCAGATGCTCCCTGCATTGGTGTCCCCACTGAGCCGCCGGACTGGCCTCATTGAAATGAATGAGAGGCCTGTGGTTTTTTTCACGCGACACTGAACGCGGCCTTTGTCTTGTTGGACAACAATGGAGCTCTATGACGCAGAGAAATAAGCTATGTCATGCTTTGGCAACACAGGCAACACGTCTTCGTAGGATCAATTCATGTCGGTTTTGGTCTTTTCATGGAAATTGTTGACATTAGGAACAATAGAATATTTGCAGACTTACCATTTTAAATGGCGGCGGGCATATTCTACATTGGTATATTTCACAGTATACCTCTGTGAAAGAATGTTTTATTATGTTAGGATAACAAAACCATCTTTATACTTACTTATAATGTTTTCATGGACTGCAAAGATGGAGCAGAAGTGTCTCCCCATGGCGGGTTTTCAGTTTTCAATAATAATACTCACTGTTCTGCAGCAGTGCACAGAAATGTGGAGTAAAACCGCTGCTGCGAGTGCCAGAACTATCTGCCACATACGTACAGTACACTGTGGAGCATGTTTCCTGGGCTTTGGACCAACGAGTGCCTGAAAGCCAGATGCATGGGGAGAGATTTGTTGAGTTAGTCATTGTTTTGCTCAGACACCCTCACCTACAGTACAAACAGAGGAGGTGAGACTGAGTAGACTGGCTCACTCAATAGACGAGAGCACTCAACAGGAGGCAGAGAGAAAAGATGGACATTTTTCGGCACCTGTTAAGAGCCATTGTTACAGGAAGGAAGCCGGCAGGAGGTTATTGGATGATAATCACTAGCTGTAAAAATGTGATTGCATCAAACATCCAGGAATCTGACGGGACAATAGGTACGCCTAAAGCTAAAGAAAGTGGAGAGAGCGAAGGTAGGGAACGTGGGGGAGCTGATTGACAGTTTAAAGTGGTGAGCTCCTGTTGAGTTAAAAATCAATGCAAGAGAAATGTTACCATTCAGAAGGCAGAGCAGTGTACAAAAACTGCAGAATACAAAAACACAGAAGCCAAGTTCACATACTGAAAGCTTCTTCCAAGGCGTATAAATGTGTTAACACCTAGACAGGTGATGTCTCCGGGCTGATGTAGGATGCAACATAGCTGACGTCAATGCAACATAGATTAACCCTGTAATGAGGCGTGATCGCTGTGTAGAAATGTGTTCAGGGAAGTGATGAATCATTTCGACAGAAGATGACATTGACAGCTGTGTGTGGACTCTAAAAAACACACTGACAGCTGTTTTTATTAACGGCTGTCATAGTCAACAATTATCTGCATTTGTCCTTTGCTTTCTCAAAAATGAATAATGGATTCAATAAAGAATGCTCTCAGTTGCATTGGGAGGATTTCTTATTTAAACCAAAGGGGAAGATGCGAGCGTCATGCTGAAATTAATTGCATCCCTTGGCTTCAGTGACAAATGGTGGGAATGCTAACAAGCCATTATACAGAATATGAAAAGTGAACAATTTGAGTGTAACAAGTGTAACGGGAAGGAAAGTAAACCAGCTTACCGGTAAGTTCATATTGTAAACCTGCAGCTTGTTAGGACTCAGAATACAGCTGTCTTCATAAGTTTGTGTGTTTGTGTGCATCAGCTATAGTTTGTAGCTGCACTTTTACACCCGGATGACATCCAGTGACAACGGGAAAGTTATGACAAACCACCAGGACAGCCAGGACTGTGGCTCCAGTTGTAATGTGTGCAACTCTCTGACATGGAAGGCGTGATATATACAGAAATTATATAAATGGAAGATAACAAAAAAAAAAGAAATGTGTCAACTGGAGGAAAGCAGAGTCTGTCCTGGTTCTCTAGCATGGATTAGATGGGTCAAGGTTGGGTACTCTGTGGTTTGTGTTGCCGTAACAACCCTGCATCGCTTGCTGGCTGCCATGGCGATGCATCAAAAATAGAGTAGTGGAAAATAATTGTTGATGGCTGGGTGGGTGGGTGGGTTGTTAGGTTAGTAGCAAGAAAGGGCGGCATGTCTTGGTAATGTCATTTGGTTACATTCCAGTACACAACTAAGTATTGTTTGACTCAGAACAGCACACAGGGATATTTTTAGTTTTCAGCATTAAGGGCGTTTTCACACCTGCCTCGTTTAGTTCGGTTGAATCACACTAGAGTTTGTTTGTCCCGCTGGTGCGGTTCTTTCAAGGCGGTAAGCTTTGCTTCAGAGCTCGAACCTCCTATGGCGCCATTTTGATGCTACCAAACGATCACCCGACATTCCATTGACTGCCATTCATTTTGACGTCACTTTGACAGCGAATAACTTTACATCTGAAGCGTTTAAAGACTCTATTTGTCCATTGTTTATTTCTAAAGAAACACGACAATGTATAAAAGGCTCCATTACCTTGTATCTCACGTTATGGCTCCGTAGCAGACGTTTTTATAAAAATAAAAAATAGGCTAACAATTGTGTCATAACCATACGACTTACTGTCGCATAGTAGAGGAATTACCGTATAGTACAGGAGAAGCTCGCAGGCAGTTTCGACTCACTAATGTTAACTAGCATTTTAGTTGGCAATAATTAGCCTGTGTCCATGTTATCGCCTTACATATATCTACGCTCTCCGCAGGGGTGCAACTACCCAGTGTCAGAGGGGTATGCCGCAACAATTTTGGCGCTCCCCCCCAAAAAAAACAAAAACAAAAAAAAAAAACACAACAAAAACAACAAGTAAATAAATAAGTGTGCCGGACATCATCATGTATGGGGTTCAAATAATAAAGGTTTATTTTAAAGTATATCAGCCACTGTAGCCCTAGCATAATTATAAATAATTATATGGTATATATATATATATATATATATATATATATACATACATATATAAATGTACTTTATTTCATTACAATAAATAAATCATCATTGGTGGCATTCGAGCATATGCGTTGCAGATGTTTCAATTTGCGTTCTGATATGTTTGCTACGTCCCCGCTGTCACACATAGGCTAATTGTTATATTTCCCACATGTGCCATGTTTTGATACAGAAATGCATTTTTCATACGAAATGGCAAGATTAGCATAATAGAATATAACAAAACATGTTAAATTATTTCGATTTTGCATTAGAAGTAATCAGACTTCATCTGTAAGCAACACTAACGTTAAAGTGCAAAATGAAACGAAAGTGAGGAGGACACGGAGCTTGAGCTGGACATTTAGTTTTGTGTGGTCTAATAGAACTCCTACCTGATGTCATCACTGGTCTCATGTCTGTCTCATTCACTCCTTGCCTGTGTTCTTCTCCACTAAGACATATTGTCAAACAAACATTATGTAATAGATTTTTCACTGTTTTTTCCATATTAATAATATTAAGAAATGAATCTGTTGGTATCAAGTGGCTCCCCCTACACTTCCACCTAATGTTTGACCTACCTGCCGCCTTCCCCTGTCTTTCCTGATCCACCATCCTCACACCTGAATGAAATTAACTCACTGTTAAATATAGCAGCCTAAATTCAATTCTTATCAGCCTAGTGATGGCATCTGATAAGACAACTATTATGCAGTAAGGTTGTGCTGCTGTTGAAATTACATTCACATTTTGGATTTTAAAAAGTACAAATATGGAGAGCCACTTAGCATAGACCTTTAAAGAGAGAGATGTGACCCTGTAATTACAGCTTCCATGTCACCCAACAGATGTAACTATAGCCTGTATGACAGCACAACATGAACAGCTAATGGTGAAATTAAATCTATTAATGATTCCATGGTAAACCAGAGTTATTGCATAAGTTATGTTTTCCAGCTTTGTGTCATTTATTGCGCATGCTACCTAATATTTACCAGTTGTTCCATCCATCCATCCATCTTCTTCCGCTTATCCGGTAACGGGTCGCGGGGGTAGCAGCTCCAGCAGGGGACCCCAAACTTCCCTTTCCCGAGCCACATTAACCAGCTCCGACTGGGGGATCCCGAGGCGTTCCCAGGCCAGGTTGGAGATATAATTCCTCCACCTAGTCCTGGGTCTTCCCCGAGGCCTCCTCCCAGCTGGACGTGCCTGGAACACCTCCCTAGGGAGGCGCCCAGGGGGCATCCTTACCAGATGCCCGAACCACCTCAACTGGCTCCTTTCGATGCGAAGGAGCAGCGGCTCTACTCCGAGCTCCTCACGGATGACTGAGCTTCTCACCCTATCTCTAAGGGAGACGCCAGCCACCCTCCTGAGGAAACCCATTTCGGCCGCTTGTACCCTGGATCTCGTTCTTTCGGTCATGACCCAGCCTTCATGACCATAGGTGAGGGTAGGAACGAAAACTGACCGGTAGATTGAGAGCTTTGCCTTCTGGCTCAGCTCTCTTTTCGTCACAACGGTGCGATAAATTGAGTGTAATACCGCACCCGCTGCGCCGATTCTCCGACCAATCTCCCGCTCCATTGTTCCCTCACTCGCGAACAAGACTCCAAGGTACTTGAACTCCTTCACTTGGGGTAAAGACTCATTCCCTACCTGGAGAAGGCACTCCATCGGTTTCCTGCTGAGAACCATGGCCTCAGATTTAGAGGTGCTGATCCTCATCCCAGCCGCTTCACACTCGGCTGCGAACCGATCCAGTGAGTGCTGAAGGTCACAGGCCGACGATGCCATCAGGACCACATCATCCGCAAAAAGCAGCGATGAGATCCCCAGCTCACCAAACTGCAACCCCTCTCCACCCCGACTACGCCTCGATATCCTGTCCATAAATACTACAAACAGGATTGGTGACAAAGCGCAGCCCTGGCGGAGGCCAACTCTCACCTGAAACGAGTCCGACTTACTGCCGAGACCCCGGACACAGCTCTCGCTTTGGTCGTACAGAGATTGGATGGCCCTGAGAAGGGACCCCCTCACCCCATACTCCCGCAGCACCTCCCACAGTATCTCCCGGGGGACCCGGTCATACGCCTTCTCCAGATCCACAAAGCACATGTAGACTGGTTGGGCATACTCCCAGGCTCCCTCCAGGATCCTTGCGAGAGTAAAGATCTGGTCCGTTGTTCCACGACCAGGACGGAATCCGCATTATTTCTCTTCAACCTGAGGTTCGACTATCGACCGAACCCTCCTTTCCAGCACCTTGGAGTAGACTTTACCGGGGAGGCTGAGAAGTGTGATACCCCTGTAATTGGCACACACCCTCTGGTCCCCCTTTTTGAAAAGGGGAACCACCACCCCGGTCTGCCACTCCTTAGGCACCGTCCCCGACTTCCACGCAATGTTGAAGAGGCGTGTCAACCAAGACAACCCCTCCACACCCAGAGCTTTAAGCATTTCTGGACGGATCTCATCAATCCCTGGGGCTTTGCCACTGTGGAGTTGTTTAACTACCTCAGCAACTTCCACCAGGGAAATTGACGACAATCCCCCATCATCCTCCAGCTCTGCCTCTACCATAGAGGGCGTATTAGTCGGATTTAGGAGTTCCTCAAAGTGCTCCTTCCACCGCCCTATTACCTCCTCAGTTGAGGTCAGCAGCGTCCCATCCTTACTGTACACAGCTTGGATGGTTCCCCGCTTCCCCCTCCTGAGGTGGCGAACGGTTTTCCAGAAGCACCTTGGTGCCGACCGAAAGTCCTTCTCCATGTCTTCTCCGAACTTCTCCCACACCCGCTGCTTTGCGTCTTTCACGGCAGAGGCTTCAGCCCTTCGGGCCCTTCGGTACCTTGCAACTGCCTCCGGAGTCCTCTGGGATAACATATCCCGGAAAGACTCCTTCTTCAGTCGGACGGCTTCCCTGACCACCGGTGTCCACCACGGTGTTCGTGGGTTACCGTCCCTTGAGGCACCTAAGACCCTAAGACCACAGCTCCCCGCCGCAGCTTCAGCAATGGAAACTTTGAACATTGTCCACTCGGGTTCAATGCCCCCAGCCTCCACAGGGATGCACGAAAAGCTCCGCCGGAGGTGTGAGTTGAAAGTCTGTCGGACAGGGGCCTCCTCCAGACGTTCCCAATTTACCCGCACTACCCGTTTGGGCTTACCAGGTCTGTCCAGAGTCTTCCCCCACCCTCTGACCCAACTCACCACCAGATGGTGATCAGTTGACAGCTCTGCCCCTCTCTTCACCCGAGTGTCCAAAACATACGGCCTCAGATCAGATGAAACGATTATAAAATCGATCATTGACCTTTGGCCTAGGGTGCTCTGGTACCAAGTACACTTATGAGCATCCCTATGTTCGAACATGGTGTTCGTTATAGACAATCCATGACTAGCACAGAAGTCCAACAACAAACAACCACTCTGGTTTAGATCAGGGAGGCCGTTCCTCCCAATCACGCCTCTCCATGTGTCTCCATCATTTCCCACGTGCGCGTTGAAGTCCCCCAGTAGAACTATGGAGTCCCCTACTGGAGCCCCATACAGGACTCCATTCAAGGTCTCCAAGAAGGCCGAATACTCCGAACTCTTGTTTGGTGCATATGCACAAACAACAGTCAGAGTTTTCCCCCCCACAACCCGCAGGCGTAGGGAGGCGACCCTCTCGTCCACCGGGGTAAACTCCAACGTAGCGGCGCTCAGCCGGGGGCTTGTGAGTATCCCCACACCCGCCCGGCGCCTCACACCCTGGGCAACTCCGGAGAAGAAAAGAGTCCAACCCCTATCCAGGAGTATGGTTCCAGAACCGAGACTGTGCGTAGAGGTAAGCCCCACCAGATCCAACTGGTAGCGCTCCACCTCCCGCACAAGTTCCGGCTCCTTCCCCCACAGAGAGGTGACGTTCCACGTCCCCAGAGCCAGCGTCTGCCGCCCGGGTCTGGTCCGTCGAGGCCCCTGACCTTCACTGCCACCCATGTGGCAGCGCACCCGACCCCAGCGGTTCCTCCCACAGGTGGTGGGCCCATGGGTTGGAGAGATAGGTGCCACGTAGCTATTTCGGGCTGTGCCCGGCTGGGCTCCGTGGCAAACCCGGCCACCAGGCGCTCGCTGACGGGCCCTCCATCTGGGCCTGGCTCCAGACGGGGGCCCCGGGCTTCCTCTGGGCAGGGTCACTCCATCTCTACCTCGTTTTTTCATAGGGTTTTTGAACCATTCTTTGTCTGGCCCCTCCCCTTTGACCACTTTGATTTCTCACCGAAAGGAGATACAACAAAAATATTTATTAATTGAATGATTAAATAAGGGAGTGTCTCCAAACTTACCTCAATTATAACTTGTCTCCTGCTAGTTGTACTACAGCACTTTTAAAAAATAAGCATATGCCTATTTTTGAAAATATTGTTGTATCTCTTTTCGGTGTTCTAGTTTGTAGACGGTCCCTAAGTCTTGCCGTCTCAACACTGGAACTAAACAGAGCTGAATTAGCACGACTTTTATGCATTTCTGTCACATCTACTGCAGTCAGATTCACTGTGTTCACTCAGAAGGAAGTAGTAAGTAAATAACAATAGGTAAATTATATAAATAAATTATATAAAGTAAAATAAAATAAGGATTGTGAAACATGTTTATACATACTCAGCAATAAAATGAATACAAGTAGATAAACCCACGTATCAAATTAAACAAAACAAGTTAGAATCTAACCAAAATCATGGCACTGCAGTGAAGACATTTTCTGTAAACCCCATAATCTGATCTGTTACAACAACCCGTTGCTTCCCCCTACACACTAAGATATTGTGCGACACATGTCCATCTCTGCATGGTGGTGTCCATTTTCCATTATCGATTATTCTGCCGATTATTTTTTCAATTAATCAACTAATCGTGTTAAGTCTATTGAATGTCAAAAGATAATGAAAAAAGGTCAATCCAAATTTCTTAAAGCTGACGATGATTTCATCAAATTGCTTGTTTTCTTCCATCAACACTCCAAACCCCCCCAAAAAATATTCATTTTACTATCGGGATTTTTTTTTTTGCATTTTAGATTGAAAAATCACCCCAACGATCAGTCGTTCATCAGCTAATTTTTCTTCTGTGGATTGACTAATCGCTCCTCTCAGCTCTACTTTATTGATCGTTCAGACAAAATGAGAATGCAGCACATTTAAAGATGCATAACAAAAGTTACTTTAAAGTAGCACACCAGACAAATCGCATGATTTAGGCTACCTTTCTGTCAGTGGTCTCCTGCTTTTGTGTTTTTTCCTGACTTTAAGCGGCCTGTAGCAGGTCAGAGGACAAAGTCCAGTGTGCAATGATTTAAGTCAGCCAGTAATACTTACTAAGTAGGCCTGTTAGATTATTTTAATCTTTTGTTTACAGCAACAATCTGAAAGGAGCCTAGAAATCCCTAAAATCCTTACTCTGTCGTAAGGACTTGGAGACTTATTCACGTTCTTATTTTGTCTCGTATTGACTACTGCAATTCCTTGTATTCTGGGATTTGCCAATCATCTTTATCACGCCTGCAGCTTGTCAAGAATGCGGCTGCTAGATTGTTGACTGGTACCAGAAGGAGGGATCATATCTCCCCGATATTGGCTTCTCTTCACTGGTTACTGGTCAAATATAGAATCGATTTTAAGGTAATGTTACTTGTTTTTAAGGCATTACATGGATTGGCCCCTTTATATATTGCTGATCTCCTTACCCTACACCACTCCTTCAGGAACCTAAGATCTTCTAATCAGTTCCTTTTAGCTATTCTACAGTCCTCGATGAAAACAAAGGGTGATCGGGCCTCCGTTGTGGCCCCGAGACAAACTTCCCATTCATATTAGGTCCTCCTATACTGCCGAGATCTTTCAGTCTCGTCTTAAAACACATTTTCATTCTTTGGCGTATGATTTAGTTTAGGGACATTTGTATAGAAGCGTGTTGTTTGTATGATGTTCATTGTGTCTATATGTTTATTGTCTTCCTTGGTTTTTATAACATAATATAACTTTGTACAGCACTTTGTTCAGCCTAGGTTGGTTTTAAATGTGCTCTATAAATAAATTGACTTGACTAGAAGTTTTACCAAAAATCTCCACATTATTGAACATTTTTCACACCTTGAATTGAAATGAATGCCTTTGTCATTGCATTTATAAGTACAATGAAATTGTAGAGCCACTCTAGTAAGGTGCATCATCATTGTAACACATATACCGTATTAGAGGTGTTGAAATTAATCAAATAATCGATGCATCGAATCGTGGACATGGACGATGCTGCGTCGATAATCGGCCGGGCCATAATCGATTATTTCTGTTTACAATTTAATGTCGAATGATTTAATCGAATCAGGAGATCAGTGAAGATTCACACCTCTATACCGTATATATATATAACTCATCTCACAACACATTCATTGCAAACACACACACACACACACATACACACACACACACACACACACACACCGAATACATCTCACCCATCATTCATAGCAAACACTCTCTCATCTTTCCTGCAAGCACATCCTAACCATAACATAAAAACACTCTCACACTAAGTGGATAATAAATATTCTAATGTAGATAAAGTGCTGAGCAACAGTGCAAACTGCATCATCTTGTTCAATCACTGACCTTTTTGTTGAGCTGATGACATTTGAATATTTAAGCCATATTTCCTAACATACAGCCTTCTTCTTGTGGGATAAATACATTCCAATACACATTCCCAAAATAGTTTTCCTCAACCAATATTCCCTTCAGCAGCAGAAAAAGCAATCGGCAATCCTAGTGAGCAGCACTTAATAAATCAGACATCAGATTAACTTCAGCTGAGATCGATAAATACCTGGCTACGTTAAAATATTGCGGGTTTTGTAACCCGATGGCAATTTGTAGTGGGCTTAGCAAAAATCCCCCCCAGATGCACGATCATCTGCTGTAGCAGCCATAAACACAGCAGCTTCCAGATCTGAGAGGAGTTTGTATGGGAGGTCTGTTTCTCTGCTTAGTATTCTGCCCCGACTCTTTCAATCTGTATCCTGTCAGTCAACTTCAACGTTTCCAATTCAGTATAATGACATTTTATAATTTCTTCAGTAACAATAAGCAGACACACAAACAAGACAGAGCAGAAGTTTGATCCATGTTTGCCCTTGTCCCTTGTGATGGACACACTCAAAGACAAACTGAGCAAGAGGAGTAAGGAAGAAAAGAAGAAAGGAGAAATGTGTAAAAAGAACAGATACAATCCAAACTACTGGCTTCTAAAGACAAATAAAAACAGAAAGAAAAGAAACCGTTTGAGCAGGGGTGGAGCGACGGGGTGGCTTCTGGGGCTCCAGTCCCTAATGTTTTCTCAAAAGCCCCGAATTTTTAAAAATAACTTTGTGTAATTTCCCCTCAGTCTGTCTGACTGGAACGGATAATCAATGGAGCAGAAGTTCTATTACTGGGGAGTTCTGTGAAAATAGGTTTCAAGATCCGTAATGCTGTTGATGCCAAATTCCTACCCTACCTTTTGTTATGTAACTTTAAATAGGAACATCAGACAATGTATGCCTCTTTTTAGGTGGCAGAAGTAAGTAAGAAAGTAGTCATCCTCAACATTTGTTGTGTTGTGGTTTCAGAATGATGAAGACAGTTGGAGAACAATTAGATATGAAAGAGGATGTAGGCTCTACAGGATGATTCTTTACCTTGGCAACTATCATGTTTTTTTCCCAAATGATGTACAGATTTTTAGGCATTCTATTATCAAATGGCATGAAAAATAGCTGCATGTAGCTGCCGTAAATGGAGCATGCATTTAGCATGCAGGTTTGGGCTGAGCCCAGAATGTTTACAACGTCTGCCTCCGCCCCTGGGTTTAAGGTGAGGGGGGTTAGACTGAGGGGAGAGAAGAGGAAATGAGAATGAAAAAAAGAGGAAGAGGATCAAAGTGGAAAAGGAGAGGATTAAAGATGTCAATTTGTCCAATGAGGCTAATGGCAGTAAATTACATTCTGTCTCTTATCTTTTTGTCTCTCTCTCTTTGTCTCTACAGGTTTTCCACGGAACAGGAAGCCAGACTTCAGGCGAGAACAACACACTGACCGACACCGACACACACAAGACAAACACAAACATTTGATCATGGCATAAAAAACTTTATAACTTTACTGGGAGCAGTGGTTTGTGCCTTAGGGGTCCAAGTTACACAGAAACACACACGTCAAAAGTAGTTGTTGCAGCAGAAAGAAGCAGTGTGTGTGTGTGTGTGTGTGTGTGTGTGTGTGTGTGTGTGTGTGTGTCTGTGTGTGTCTGTGTGTGTGCAGGTGAGTTAAGCATGTGTTTATTTGGCATCAGATGAACATGGGTAGGGGCATAAAGTGGGCACTGCAGAGGTCTTACCCTCGGATTACAGTTTAGCAGATTAGAGCTAAGCAGCAGTCACCTCAGGCTCACCAGCCTCATGTAATTTACGCTGCCAGCCAACACACACACACACACACACACACACACACACACACACACACACACACACACACACACATACATACACACACACACACACACACACACACACACACACACACACACACACACACACACACACACACACACACACACACACACCTGCACAGCTGTAGAACACAATTAAATTAGTGCAGCTGGCACTGACAGTGTGCAGCCCTAGCTTAACACCGTACACACTTTAAATCACTGGCACAAATACATGTATACACACACACACACACACACTGTGGGATGCAGGACAGTCGCTGCCCCCACCCTTCCTCCCGTCATCCTCGCAAAGCCAGCTGGAGAGAAGATGAGATATGGGGCTGATAAGTTTTGTCTTTTTTTTCATCGCAGCCTCTGCACATCACTCCATCCAGCACTTTTGCCTTTCCTTGGCGCAGCTTCGTCCCTGGATGAACCGTCGTCATGAAAATCTTTCCATCGGAAGAACATCGGACAATCTGCTTTGATTGCTTCTCCCAAAGTTATTTTTGACTTTATCTTTGTGTTTCTTTTTCATCTCTATGGGTACAGAGAGGAGCAGTGAAAGGACTGTTTTGTGATTTCTAAATACTATATCAGTCAGACTTGGCAGAACCCCCTCGACTACAGAACTGACATTTAGAAGGCGATGGCGGCGAATGCTGGACTCTCATTGGAACAGCGTCATGAAATCTCCTGCTACACTCTAAGCGTGTGAAATGTTTTTTCATCTCAGAATTTAAACTTCTTATCCCGACTTTTTAAAACTTTGTGTCAGGGGGGAGAGTGTAGAGGAAGGACATCAGAGGAGTGCTGTAAACTCCTCAAAGAGCCTCCGTGAAACAGGCAGACAGACAATGGACCAAAAGGGGTGAAAGAGGAGAGGAGAGACCTTGAAACGGAGAGAGACGAGTGTAGGCGAGGTGAACCTCGAGAGAAAAGCAGAAATAGGAAAGAACAAAAAAAAAGAACAGAAGGGAGAATACTGAGAAATTGGCGGATAACAGAGGAACCGAGCAGCGAAGGAGAAAAGAATTGAAGAAGAGAGCTATTTTTTTTGGTCTAGGATGGCTAGAGACGTGATGAAACACCCTTCAGGCCAGACCTCCTCCCTTCTACTGCTCCTCCTTCCTCTCCTCCTCCCATCTTCCCTCCCTCTCTCCGCTGCTCTCAGCTAGTCTGCCGGTATTCTTAGGCTGAGCTGCTTCAGTGCAACGAGAGAGACAGAAAAAAAGAGAGAGAGCAGAGCGCTGGAGCCGAGCTCATCATTCACACAGATGGCAGAGAAAAGGAGAAGGACCTGCTGCATCCATCCACACCGTACATTGGATTTCACTGAGGATGGACATTGCAGTTAACCCCACCCCCCCCCAAAAAAAAAGGGAAGGAAAAGAGAGAGGTGGACTTAAAGACAGTGGAAGCCAGAGAAGGGAAAGTTAGAAAGTAAAGAGGGAGGGAATGAACAAAGCATAGAAAGGTGGAAAAAGCAGAGACTGGGATCGAAGCTGAAGGAGAGATCACCTCTCGTGGAAAGCAAAGCAAGCAGTCAGGCTACAGCTGTGTGTAATTCAGCTGCGACTCCAGCGTGTGTGTATGTGTGTGTGTTGAGACATTTCTGTGTGTGAGACGAGCACATAGCTCTGAAAAGAGAGGGAGAGAATCCAGCGGGAGACAGAGAGAACGCGTAGGAGCATCGCTGAGCGCACAGCTTGACTGTGAGACAAATTGACTCTGACACATTGTCCTCCATCAGAGTGTGTGTGTGTGTGTGTGTGTGTCTGTGTGTGTGTTTACTAGTCTGATATAGTGGGTGATCTTGTGGTCCAAAGTGTTAGTCAGGGGGCCGTTCCAATCCCGTTTACAAGGCCTTGGTGGTGGTTTGCGTAGAGGCGGCAGTGCAGAAGGTGGTGGTGGGCTCGGGACAGTGGCAGGCCTAGGGGTGGGGGCATGGCCATGGGGGGGCCGCATCCCATCCTCCACCCTGCACCGGGACAGGCGCTGGGGCTGGGGGTCCTGGGGCGGGGGTCCATCTAGGGGGCCCTCCAGACTCTCAGAGCTCCGGCCCTGGCTGAGCGGAGGGACGGCCGCGACGGCAGGAGGTGGAGGCAGCACCGGGGGAGGAGCTGGGGCGGAGAAAGTAGGCAGGGTGAGGTGTTCCCGCAGGGTCTGGGTTCTCCTCGGCTCGCTGGCTCTCGTCTTTCTCACCTCGCTCTTCTTCACTATCTCGCTCCGTGGGGGCATCGGCTTCAACTACCTGGAGCCGCCTGGGTGGGAGGAGTCGAGGAGGGTGAAGCTAGTGCCCAACTACGTGGGCGCACACAGGCTGTCGCCAGCAGACACCTCGCAGCAGAAGACATGTGCCTGCTCACACTGTGTCGGAGACCCGGGCATTTCTGATTGGTTCGACGAGAACTACGAGCCGGATATCTCACCTGTTTGGACCAGAGACAACATCCAGCTGCCCTCTGATGTCTACTACTGGTGGGTGGTAAGTAACAATATCATTTCACTTTACGTGCTAGAGTTGTGACACAATTGGTACATGCTGACAAATACTGTGAATGTTAAGTGTATAAATGTGTTTCAGTTTGTCGCAAGAGCTTGGGTGATAATTTATCTGTTTAAGATCATTTACATCTGATATGGTATGAGGTTAAAGGAATAGTTCAACATTTTGGAAAACACCCTTTTTTAGTTTTCTTTCCAAGAGTTAGATGAGGAGATTGATACCACTCTCATGTCTGTAAAGTATATATGAAGCTACAGCCACCAGCTACTTAGCTTAGCTTAGCATAAACACTGGAAACAAAGGGACACAGCTAGCCTGTAAAAACAACGACCATAAGGTAAGGAGGATGACATTATCTGTCGTATTCACCAACATCACACACAAACATAGAGTACAAAGCAACCAAACAGTTTGTATCCATGTTTAGTCAAGTTTGTCACTCGATGTGTCTCAGTTTGTCTAATGCAGTTACAGTTATAGTTAAAGTTATTGTGTAAAAGTATTATTTATTCTCTCAACTGAGGATACTAAGCTAGTTAAAGTCACTATTTGTAGAGGATTCATATGATTGTAGCATCTTTCAAATTGTTCTGATGGCATACATTGTTGTTTGTAGAAAAAAATAACGTTGACAATCTCGATGGAAATGGGTGCAGTCTTTGTCTAGCTTTCATCATTTCATCTCAGTGTCCCTGGGTCCAGACCCTTTGCCACTGTGTCTTTTTGACTATAAGTACACACCGCCACCGACTTGAGCTTCTAAAGTTACTGGAAGTCATTAATTTTCAATGGAAGCCGGCTTCTCTCAGCTGCAAGGAGCGGCAAAGCGTCGCGTTTTGGGCGTTTTGAGCGACCAGAGCGTCAATCAGAAAGTTGAAAGTAAGTCAACTTTATAGTAAAGAGCTATGACGCGGTTCAGCGGCAAGAAACGGCAAGAAACGGCAAACGCCAGCAACCAATCGGAATACAGACGTCCTTCGCGCTGGCTGATTCCGGAGAAACATACGATGTAAACTTTCGTTCCTACCAAAACATTAGTTCCGAGAAAATGGAGGAAAAGCTCATAATCGCCGTTTCTGCGTTCCCTATCATTTATGATATGACGTTGTTTGCGTATAGGGACCAGTTAACGTTACCTGCCGGTCACATCGTCTCTAAACAGTCCGCTCACAGTGAAGTCCTGCACGGATAAACAGCTGGCAGCTGCTCGCTCTGCCTGCATGCTGCTGCGGTTCAGCGGCTATCGAGCGAGTTAACTGCTAACAGACACCGCGACCAACAAACAATACAAATTCATTAGTCATTATATATGTAATTTATAAAAGGTTTCTGGTGTCAATGTATTGGCCGTGCAGTGGCTGCTTGTGCTTTTTGGCTTGCTTGTCGTTCGTTGAACATGATCGAACATAGAATGCTGCCACGTCAGAGCAGCCAAAGCGTCAAAAAGCTTCCCCGTACTTTTTGACAAGCGTCCTTGACAGGGTGGCCAGAGCTTCTTTGCAGCTCAAGTCGGCGGTGGTGTGTACGTACAGTTATACTATCACTGGGAGTCACCATAGACAGAAATAAAAAATCCTACACATGGGGCCTTTAACTTAACATTAAATATTATTTTTTTGTTTAAGCGGTTTCATTTCCCTATTTGGAATAAAACTCCCAAACTGAACATTTACAGAACACATGGCAACACATTTGCATAGATGACATGCAGACTGTTTTTCTGATTTAATATCCCTACCTATTAATTAAAAACACACAAGAAGATCATTGACTGTACACTATATTAATCAGTATTTTGCAACATTTCAGTGTGTTTTGACTTTGCATGCAGCACCATTAAACACAGAGGGGGGAAGACACTTACATGGGAGATATACGTTTTTTAGGACACCAACACAAGGGGAGTAATAGGCCTACATCATAATCGCAGGTCTCTCTCCATCCTCCTCATCCTCCCTCGTCATTGAGCCAACCAATCCCTTCTTACAAGATCTACATGCTCCTCATGTATCGCTGCCAGTCACATGTCATGGATGTCATGGTGGAGCATTACATGATTGGTCACTGGGCGTAAACCACTACTGAGTAATATCTGAAAAACTGAAATGAATATGTCCGTATGAGAGAGTGCGAGAGAGAGACGGGATTCACTTAATTGAAGACAACTTTTATTACATTAACACCCCTTCTATGTGTGTGTGTGTGTGTGTGTGTGTGTGTGCGTGCGTGCGTGCACTCATTTGTCTGCATATGGCCACTTGAATCAAAGTGTAAATGTGTGTTTCTGTGTCTGTTTCCAGTAGGATCTCTAGTGTTTTACAGTTTCCTTTAGTGGCCGGTCTAGAGTCCTATTTTAGAGCTGTAGCCTCATTCCAGCTCTGAAAAGGCAAAAAACTGCAAACACAGGCCAACAGCTGCCAAGTCACTAGGTCACACTGCAACACGGAGGTGATGAACTGGGAGAGAGAAAGAAGGAGACATAAATATTAAGAATAAAAGACAGAGACAGAAGATCTGATAGGGAAGCAATAGGGGCGATTACATCCAGAACAAAACAAAGAAAGGGGAAACATGGATGGTAGGAAAATGGGAGCGGTGAAATTACACCAAAGTTTGCAAATAAACTAGAGAAATAGGGTGGAAGGTGGACAGAAAAGGAGGAAATAAGAATATACAGTAGAACATTGAAGAAAACAATGAAAGGAACTAGAGAACAAACAGAAGAAAGGCACGAGGCCATACCAAGCAGGATAAACATACCAGTCTCTGCAGAAATCTTCACCATATCAAACTTTCTTTTCCGTTCCTCCAAACAAAAGCTGGACATACATCATGTCACTGGACATAAATACATCATGTCACAAGCTTTTAGAGTTGTTGGTGTGTTTGACCCAAGGAGTTTAGCGAGATTAAGATATTTTAAAACATTTTCAACTGGGAAATTGGTGGAAATTTTTTTGGAATATCCTGGAAAGATTTTGGACAAATGTACAACATTGCTGGAAGATTGCAACATTTAGGGAGACCAACAAGTCATAACCACCTTTAGGGATGGTACCTGTTGACTCTAAAAAGAATAAACACAAGTTAAATTCTCTTTATTTACCTCAGTGGCAGAGAGAACCAGGCCTGTATTTGGCTTATAGACTTATATTTTTGGACACCATAATGTAAAGGTGAAGGGAAGTTAGAGCTCTTCTATTAGGAATCAGAAGACACAATAAGAGGTTGTTAGTTGGCAAAGAGTTTAAGAGGCAGACATCACTAATGCACACTAAGAAGTAGCCGTGTAAGTGCTCCACAGTTAATTAATCGCCGTTACTCGTCGACGTTATTTTGTCACTTATTGGGAGCAGTAGGCTAGATGGAGCCGGTTACCTCCAGGGTCTGTGCTAAGCTAGGCTAGCGGTGGGTGTGTCAGACAGAGTTACAACACGCACGGAGATGAGAAGGGTATGTATGGACTTATCTAACTCTGGGGGATACGGTGAATAAGCTAAAGTCCCAATAAGTCTGCATGTTCCTTTTAATATGGAGATTGGATGTAACCAAGCAAAATGGTGAGATAAACCTCTCTGCTTTGTCTTTTTTAGTTTTGCATCACTTGACTTTAATGTTGTTAATCCTGAGTCCAATCAACCAATGTTAGGAAGGAAGGAAAACAAACGATTCTGTGTGTGCATGATTGAATATATGCTCTTCAATCAAACCTGAATGTGTTATTGTGCACTCCTGCCTCAGGAGGGGAAGGAATCAAGCATTAAATGGAGGAAACATTTTGAAGAATGATTTGTTGTGCAGGACTTGAGTGATGTTTTAGTTCGGTGAAACATTTTCACATGCCAATCCGCCAATCTTCGTTGATTAAGTGAACCAATGTATCACCCGTCACTTTGAAAGCTCACTCGAGGTGATTTTCAATGAATAATTTTGAACGTTTGCTGTTTCTTTATGACTTTGAGAGGTGAAACAGAAAAAAAACAATGCTTGAATGGAGGCTTTGGCTTCCAAAGACAGCTAATTTGAGTCCAGGGTTGGGTTGCACCAGCTATTCGTGAATCCTTTACTGAGTTTGCGTAAAGTCCTTCCTTAGTTCTAAGTAACTTTTAGCTAGACGTCAAATGTTTAGCTAAATGGGGTTCCAACATTAAAGATGACGGAGCCAGTAAATACTCACTCAACACCAAATAGTAATATGTAAATCAGTAAAATCAAACACTTAAATCAAAAGCAATTAACTATGTAAACAGGAAGTCACTCTCGCATAACAAGGTGTAATATAACGTCCAAAAATAACAGTTTTTGGAGTCCAAGTGACATAATCATAATTGTAAATGTAGGTATGAATCTGTTTACATATGCATACATGGAGTAATATGCTGTGTTCCATTTACCTTGGAAGCCTGTGGTTGGAACTGGGAATGACATCACACCCGAGTTGACTGCGTTCCAGTAACAAGTCTAAAAAACATTATATTTAACAAGGTGGAGGGACTCTAGCCAGGTTAGCCATTGTGAGCAATACCAGTTGATAACAACGCGTTATGCGGTATTTTGCACGTACAAACACCATAGCAACCTGTCCACAGATAGAAGATGGATAGTACTGTGTGAACGACTGCTTAAATGAGACACAAATTAGACAGAAGTGCTAATAAACAGTATATTCCTACAGCTTTCACTACTGTTGACGCTCGGAGCAGTTTAGAGTGAGAGAGACAAATATCTTTATTATTAGTATCTAGATTAAGCTCATGTTAACTAAACCAATGGAATTTGCACATTTAGGCTGATGTTCATGTGTTATACTTTGAGGTATAATTGTAATTGTAATTTCACAAAGGTTTGCATTATTTTTAGATAACAGATAACGGATCAGTTGTTGACCACATTACCTCTGTTACTCTACAGTCTAAACGTGTCATACTCATAGCTAGGCAGCAGTTATACCTGGCAGTTACTGGGTGTAAATGTTTAGTTACAACTTATCTCAATGCAAGGAATTGTTTGTGTGGTACAACCCCTTTTTTGTGATGCATGAATCTGCACTTCGTTAACACTAATGTTATATTAGGCTAAGGTTGTACTTAGGAATAGCTGTTGCAATGGCACCCGGAAGTAGCATGGTTCTGCCAATGTGAGATATTGGTTTATAATATAGTATAAGTGGTATTTACTTGAAAGTAGGTGCCATGAAGCTAATACATTAGGAGTCAGAGGACAGCTGAAAGGAAGAAAGCTAAATGGCATTTGGCCATCTTGCTTCCTGGCTGCCAAAAAACATCAGCCAAAAATTAGAAGCCCCTGAACAACAGCGGTGCAGCGTGCCAAGCTAGCTCTGGGATCATGCAGGGAGTCAGAGGCAGAAGAAGGCAAAGGGATGGAGTGATCAAGGAGGATGGAAAAACAGGGAAGAGAGGGCAGGAGATTTGATCAGCACGCAGAAATCCCAGAGAGACTAAGAGATGAAGAAAGACAAGAGGAGGAGGAGAAACAAAGAGGGTGCAAGGGAAATTAAAGAGAAGGAATTAGACATGAGGGCAAGGAGACCGCTGGGGAGAATGCGTGAATGAAAATGTAAGTGAATGAGATCTGTGTTGGCAAAAGCGAATTAAGGCCGATGGTGGGTGAAAAGGAAGCGGTGACAAAGGAGTGAGAAAATGAAGATCGCTGTGTGGGAGAGAGGGAGAAAGACAGAAAGGAAAATATGGTTATGGAGAGGAACAGCCATGTATCTGTATCTGCCAATAGCCTCAAGGAATTTTGTGTGTGTGCATTTTTGTTTTGGGGGATTTGTTTGTATGCGTGTGCAGGTGCTGGCTTAGTCTTTAAACACATGAATGCACATTTGCCTGTGTGGTTTGGCACATGCTAAAATTGGAAGAAGATTTTTCTTATTTATTCAGACTTCTCTTTCTCAGCCGACGCTAGTACCTATGTGTCATTATTCTCTTTACATCACACTATAAGACAGTTCAAAACTATGATCAAAGACACACTTCACATTTAAATGAACAGACAAAGCAGAAAGATATTTTTACTCTCGACTGTGAACGTGGCTTCGCAATATATGCTTCTACAGTAAGAACACGAGCAATGACTGCTTCGGAAAGCACCACTGTTAAAGAAGATTTCACAATTGTTCAATTTCTCTCACAACAGGTGCCCATATAAACACTGAATTAGGTTTTGTTGCTGAAAGCATTCCTCCTGTTCATTCTGGCTGTTAAAAGAATAATAATACACTTCCAATGGTCTAAACCCACAGTCGGTGCTGCCAGCCTGATAAATGTCGATAAAGGAGTTTGTATGTGCGTTAGTGGCAAATTTTATGAGGTACATCTAAAGATGATAATGCCTGCTTTAAAGGACAATTCCGGCGCAAAATGAACCTAGGGGTTAATAACGTATGTGTACCGAGTCGACCGTTCACTGGGATATGTTTTCATGCTAATCGAATGTGTCTCTAGCTTGAAACAAGCTAGCACAAACCTCTGATTAACTTATAAAGCTAGTCGTCGAGGCAGAGGGTAAAGTAAAAAGAAATCTCTATTTCTATACCACTAACAAGCGAACGCCGTCCTTGAGCTTTACTGCTTTTTACTGGTTACTGGTTACACAGCGTTTGTCGTTCGACTGGTCATGACTGTTTTCCCAAGATGACGCCTGCTTGTATACATGAGCGCTACTGTCTTTATAAACTATCTTTTTAATAAACTGTCTGTACACTTACAAAGTTCTCAATGCTTCGGTTTACATGTAGGGACCCTCATTATGCTACCGTTGAAGTGTGGTGCTATTTTGAGCCTTGTTAGTGGTATAGAAATAGCGATTTCTTTTTACTTTACCCTCTGCCCCGACGACTAGCTTTATAATCTAATCAGCAGTTTGCGCTATCTTGTTTCAAGCTAGAGCAGATTTGATTAACATTAAAAAATATCCCAGAGAACGGTCAACTCGGTACACATATGTTATTAACCCCTAGGTTCATTTTGTGCCGGAATTCTCCTTTAACATGCTGCTGCCACATTGGCCATTAATATCTTTCATATTGCCAATGTCAGGTCTGCATATTTAAAATATCCCCATTCAAAAAAACATGTTAAAAGAGCGATGTTAAAAAATGAAACGGTTTATTGATCTTTTATTGCAAAAATAATAATGATAATATCAAGTCAAGACTTTGTTTTGTCAAACTAAGTATATTATTTAACTTAATAATAATTAAGTTAATTAATTAAATAATTAAATTAACTTAAGCTTACCACTTAAACAGGTTTTAGTTTCCCAAAGCACCCTAGTCACATTTTACAAAAGAGGATTAGGGCCACATATGAATAAATGTATTGAGTTCTGAGTTTAAAGTCAGAATTCTGACTTTATTCTGTGTTATTATTCTGAATTCTGTGTTATTTTGTCACTTATTGGGAGCAGTAGGCTAGTTGAAGCCGGTTACCTCCAGGATCTGTGCTAAGCTAGGCTAGCGGTGGGTTCGTCAGACAGTTACGACACGCACGGAATATGAGAAGGGTATGTATGGACTTATCTAACTCTGGGGGATACGGTGAATAAGCTGAAGTCCCAATAAGTCGGCGTGTTCCTTTCAGATCTTCAATTAATTCTGACTCGTTTTTTTCTTTTTTTTAAATAAAAAGAATGTGACTTTAAAAAAAAGTCAGAATTCAGACATTAAACTCAGAACTCTAATAATTCTTTCACATGTGGCCCTAATCCTCTTCTGTACAATTTAGAGTGGGGTTTAATTATTGCTTTCCACAATTCAGAGGGACTTATTTTGTATTAACTTTAATATCCACTTCAATTAAGTGCCCTGGCTTATTAACATTGTAATGGATACTATAGAGGGTTTTCACGACGCGTCATCAGACCCGAAGTCGCCATGTTGGAGGTACTCCGCATCACAACAAAGCACAGGCACTGAAGTAGATCCCGAACAGCGTCAAAGAAAATGGTTAATTATTGCCGTGTTTTAGGTTGTACCAATAGGTCAGACCGAGAAAAACATTTGGAATATTATCGACTTCCAAAAGTTATTAAAAACCAGGGAGAGGAATGCCAGAAGTTATCAGAGGAAAGGAGGCGCTTGTGGTTGGCAAAGCTCAACCAGGATCTACGAGGGAAAAATCTGTCTTGTTCGGTCTTTGAAATGAAAAAAAAAAAACGATTGAGAGTCACTTGGCTACATTTGTCAGCTATCACAATGAGATCATACAGTTAAGGTTAGGTTGATTAAAGACGATATTGCATTACTTACTTTGGCCTTCACAACACAACGGTCGTTAATGACTTGGTACTGCGTCTCCCTCACCCATCCACACACCATCTGGTTATAAGCCTCCAAACCTTTGTGGATTTAAGGTCTTCCGCTGTGTATGGGCTCGGCGAGAAAACCAGGTAGTTGACTATATCGGGATATGCAACTGAAGGAAGAATCACCGGGTCGCCATGGATCCAAGAAGAGGGAGCCAACTTGTAGGGATCTGCACTGGCAGTAAACTCAAAATATCGCGTCCTTCCATACCTTTGCATCTTGGACGCGTTTTGATGAGCTTTTCTGTTGTTTAGACATAAAGTATTAAATTATCTTAAGTGCACAATACTCAATTACTCCATTCAGTTGTTGAGTGTTGAGTGCCTCCAATATGGCCGCGCATCCAGGTTACCGCCCAGAACGTGACGTCGGTGAAAACCCTCTATTCAAGCTGAACACTTTTATGGAATTTAATGTTTTCAAACATGAAATTCAACAGTGCATTAAGGCCACTTTCAAGGTGGCCGCAGAGAAAACGAATCACTTCACATTCATGGTGTTACTTATCCTTTATAAGTCTTTGACAGACAGGTACTTAAAGGGCAATATCACCTACAGTATCATCTTCCTCCCCTCTTCTTTCTTTTAACTTCATTTATCCTCCTTCCCTCTTTACATTCAACACATAACTAACTTGTTTTTTATCTACCCTTTATTTATTCTGGTCGTTCAGCCAGACAGGAGAGGCGTGTTGTCATCTCTGCTGTCACTTTTGTTTATCCTATCAAACAGAGCTCTGGGTACTTTGGACATCTCACTGTTGTTGCTGATGGATGGTGTAAAAGTAAACTTGCCTGATAAGAAACAAAGAACCTTTAGCACACTGTCTCTTTAGGTGTAATAAACAGTTTATGGGCAGACAAACGGACACAAGCAGTCTGAAAGAAGCAAGTGAGAAGTGAGTGAGAAGTTTACAAGCTTCCATACTTCCTTCTTTTTTTTGGACATTTTTCATCCCTTCTTCCACTGCCATCAGCTTGTTTTTGACATGTGGACAGCAATGCTTGTGCTCCTCTGACCACAGCTCACCCAGTCTGACTGCATCCTGTCAGTCTGACACATGGCTGTGACCTAAAAACACACACACACACACACACACACACACACACACACACAGGCACAAGCACCTGCTTATTTGCACATGAATGCTAGCCAGTGCATGCATACACACTACACGGGTACACAGAAAGTAAATATAAAGTCTGTTGTCACATCCAATTTGTCTGCAGAGAAGAAACTATGCATCCTAACCATAGTTTTTCTCTCTTTCTCTGTCTCTCTAGATGTTACAGCCCCAGTTTAAACCTCACAGCATCAAGCAGGTGTTGCGGAAGTTGTTCCAGGTATTTTATATTATTAATTCATCTTTCCAATACCCTGGTACTTTGAAATTAGCCAAGTCATCACTTCACACTCTTGGGCAAAGGCTGAGGGGAACAGATAGACATAAGGGTTTATCAGGGTTTTCTTCTTCTTCATTCT
The DNA here is from genome assembly GCF_008315115.2 of Sander lucioperca. NCBI lineage: Eukaryota > Metazoa > Chordata > Actinopteri > Perciformes > Percidae > Sander > Sander lucioperca. The sequence goes on along the minus strand of NC_050179.1, from coordinate 24,758,128 downwards.
GACTCTCAATGCAGCTCAGTGCTTTCACATAAGGCTGTATATTTCAACATCTCAGTCTGGCTCCTTAAGGGCAGAAGGCACTCAAGTATTTTTCATTGATGGTCTCATGAAGAATTCACCCCAGTATTGAGAGCAGGATGTATTTTTACAATCAGGTCTGAGCTACAGGTTAGGTTCTTTTATGTCTCTTGCTGTTGTAGTGCTAGTGTCCTACTTCATTTCCTGTGTAGCTCGAATCCAGTCTGCTTTGATTCAGTCATGGCTGTCTGTCGCAGGTGATTCCCGGAAGGTCGCCGTACGGCTCATGGGATCCAGGACGCTGCCTGCGCTGCGCCGTGGTGGGGAACTCGGGAAACCTCCGCGGGTCCGGATACGGGGCGACCATTGACGAACACAACTACATCATGAGGTGAGAGGGATGGATGCAATAGATAGACGGGCAAAGACATAGAGACCGGAGAGTGAATGCAGGGCTGCATTAGATTAGAGCAAGGCTGAAAGATATGGAGATAGAGGAGAAGATGAAGATTGAAACTGAGATAAAGAAAGCAGCAGGAGGAGGAGGAGGAGGAGGAGGAGGAGTGAGACCACTGGCGAGAAGAGGAAGAGAGATTTCTTTGAGTGTTGTACATCTTTTTTTACTGTATTTAAGGCACTTACGTAGACCATAGGAATGGTTTAAGTGGTTGGCTGTTTGTATGTGAGTATAAATGTATGGGCACATACAGTATGTGTAACTATGTATATTTATTTTATTTGTATAGGGCTAGACTTTCTCTCTTTTTAAACTGATGTAAATTCTGCTTTTTATTCAGTTGTTTAACTGTGAGCGTGAATTCAATAAACTCAAACTCAGAGATTTAATGTGAGAGAGAGCACTTTAGCGTCACACTAGGCTAGTATTTATAAAGTAGCAGACAGCAGAGTGTTTCTGACACTAAATTTAATCCCACTGTTCAAAGCCGACTGGTTGACAGGGAGGTCACATGACTTGTGTGAGGTCACCACTGAGAGCTTTGTGTCCTAAGAAGCTAAAGCGTATACATTGTGCCTCTCACACCCATGCAGAGAGGCATATAAATCCGTTTATCCGAATCCATTCCCCCGCTCTTTTTCGCGCAGCAGTGATGGATCACAGAGCCTGATTGTTGTCCGTTGGCACGAACACACAGCCGTATGTTGTTTCCTGCAGCGAGTGTGTGTGTGTTGTGGCCACTTGCTTGTGGCATGAAAGCCTCCGCAGGAATGACTAGTATTTTTTGTTTCTGCGTGCTAAAAGCATTAGCATCCATTAGCGTTGCGCTCTCAGTAGACCTGTGTGGGCAGCCTCCAACTTCCATCTCCTGTTACACTTTCTCATTGCTGTGGTTTTGATTCTCATTTGCTTTTATAATCAGATTGGTCCCACTCACCACCACCACCCACCTCCTGTCTGTCTGTGTGTCTGTCTGTCTGCCTTTTCAATCCCGCTATCCTATCTGATTGTTCACGGATATATGGGTAGGCTTACTCTGTGGCCTTTTTTTCAGCTGCACCTTCCTGTTTACATAAACAGCTCCCTCCTCCAGACAGTGACTCACATCTACTGTAAATACAGCAAAAGTCTGAAGTACTTGTGCTGGGGACTGGGAACTGCTTGTCATCAGACTTGTTAAAGTGATGCATTGAATCACTGCTCTAACCATTTTTTTTTTTATATTAACGATGACTCAAATGACTACGGCTACGGTGAAGTGGTTTGCTGGTAGTGACAACCCCACGGTGAATTATCACTCTGTCTTTCAGCTCATTGTTTTGGTTTTACAGCCTGTAGCTTTTTTGTTTTGGTTCACCCGCTTTTCAGTGGAAAAAGCTCAAAAAAAGCCACCGATGCTACAGACAGACAAAGTTAGTGACTAGCTGGTGAACATAGTGGAGCGTTCAGCAGCTTCAGAGCCAGATATTTCCCTCAGCAGCAACTCCAAATGGATGCTAATGTTGGTCCGTGTCTGCTGGATGGGTACATAAGCCACTATTTGTTAACACTTTGACCATATCAATTTAAGAGTCTCACATTGCCAGACCTCCGCAGCGCTGTGGAGCGAGGTCTGGCTACACCACACATACTGTAAATTATGTGATTGGAGACAAAAACACTCTTTTTGGGTTGTTTTGCATTTCTTTAAACCAATCACAATCGTCTCGGGCGGCGCTAAGCTCCAGATGCAGCGACGGTGGCTCTACAAAATAGTCTCGGGAAGGAACTTGTTTTGGTGGAACATTTTGCACCCCGCAAAAGAATACACACACGGCAATATTAAATGAAGTTAACTGTTCACACAATACAGTATCGTGAGCTATTTAAATTAGCTGGATATGGTTAAACATAATTTGTTCTTACTGTATTTGTTCATATTGCCGTGTGTAACTTCGTCCAAAGCAAATCCTCACCAATCGGTCCCAAAACGTCCCAGTTGGATAGTTAATACCGTAAACATATTCATCATTCCCCGAAAGAACCAAGCAGGCGTGCCTTGTTTCATGATCCAAATTTTCTTCAAAACTTGGCATTTTTAGCATGTAGCTTGCTAGCTCGAAGGTTGTTGTTATTTCCTGAAGCCAAGGGAGTTTGAGAACATCAACACACAGAGCGGAAGGTGAGGGACATCTGATGTCAGGCAATTATCCTGAAAATGTACTTCTGTTGATCCAGACTTTAAGAAGAAAATAATGTAGGTTTTGTTTTACAGCTTGTTGCGCTGCCCCCCCCAAGTGGCCAAATTCAAGTTTAACACATTAAAGTGCTCATATTATGCTTTTTGGCTTTTCCCCTTTCCTTTATTGTGTTATATATCTTTTTTGTGCATGTTATAGGCTTCCAAAGTGAAAAAGCCCAAAGTCCACCCCAAAGGGACTTACCATCTCCAACAGAAAACACTGTTCACAAACTGCTCCAAACAGCTCTATTGTAGTCCAGCCTTTACTTCCGTGACGACCGTGCGTCCCTTTGTAACACACGTTATAATGCTCGCCTAGCTGCTAGCGTGGCACTCCCTCATGCTCTACAACTGACAAGCTAGCAGTACCTACTGCGCATGTGCGACTCCCCACAAAGATGGAACAGAAGTGAGAGGTCTCACTCTGTAGCTAAAACAGAGAGCTCAACACACAGGGTGAAAAGAGGAGCTGCAGCAATGTGTAGTACAACAAAAATATGGTGTTTTCTGAAAATGAAACCACATAAAACCTATTCTGGTACAACCTCTAAATACAATTATGAACCTGAAAATGAGCATAATATGAGGACTTTAAAAAGAAACAGGTTCTTTTAAACAGTTAAGTTGGTTCCAAAAACATTCAGGAACTGCTATCAAGTCAGCATGAAATTAGATCCTGTGAAACACTTTTGGGTACCTATTTGACTACAGTTGAAGGTCACACGTTGCCAGCTACCAAAATGTGACCTGAAGACGTACATCTCTTATGCTGTCCCTCCCTTGCTCCAAGGATAAACCTGGCACCCACTGTCGGCTACGAAGAAGATGCCGGCAGCCACACCACTCACCACTTCATGTACCCGGAGAGCGCCAAGAACCTGGCGGCCAACGTCAGCTTCGTCCTGGTTCCTTTCAAAACGCTGGATCTTGTCTGGATCACCAGCGCTCTGTCCACTGGCACGATTCGATTGTAAGAAGAGATATACATACACACACACACACACACACACACACACACACACACACACACACACACACAGAGAAGCCACGCAGTTGCTGGACTGGGACAATCTGTCAACTGTCAATCATCCAGAATTCATAGCTGCCGCAATCACATAAAGTGCTGATTGAGTTGGTTTAATCAATTTCTCTCTTTCTCTCTCTCTCTCTCTCTCTCTCTCTCTCAGTACCTACGCTCCAGTGAAGCAGTTCCTCCGCGTAGATAAGGACAAGGTTTGTATTTTTAACTTCCATTTGCAAAAACCTTTGCCCATTTTCACACACTGGCAGTAATACGCCAACACATACACATCTGCAGCCACACATACACACACAGAGTGACCCCGCTTTGCTGCAATTATATCATCCCCTCCCCATTGTTGATGAGGGATTACAGTTAGATTATAAACCTTCCCTTTGTTTTAAATAATCTTCTGCTCGCTCTGTTATCCGTGAAAATAAATAAACTCATACTAATCCCCGACATGTGAAGACTGTAAATATCTTGGCCGGGTCAGAGACACAGCGTCTTGGGGCCGGCCTAAATATATACATTTAAAAGACTCCGCGTAGCATAAGCCCTGTTTGTTGGGGCTGCTTTTACAGTAATCGCTCACAACAATCACAACCTCTGGGAGTATTAAAATTGAATCTTGCAAAATCTTCTGTTGTTCGGTTGGACCTTTTTGAATATGCAGCGGCTATGATTTGCACAAGGTTATCTTTCCTTTATTACTGTTTACATGATCTGAGTGAAAGCTTTACATGTGAATTCAGAGGAACTTGGATTTAACTATACATAAACTAGGAATATTTGGAAAAACAAATCCCCCATTTTGTGTAGAAGCGTGTAGAAATTTTTTTCCCCTTAGAAGAAATACACTATGTTTGAGAAGATAGAGAAAAGGAGCACTTCTTTTTGGTGGTGGCTGGAAAAAATCTAGCAAGGTGCCCCTTGGTGCAGAGGTGATCCAATAGCATCAGAACAGTGTGAAAACCAAGGCCCTCTTGTTGAAGAAAAGGGTTAAAAAGCCTTTATTGATACGGCTAATGCATAACAAAGAGTAAAAAAAACACACCAACGCGTTGCAGCACACAGGCCGTCTTCAGGGTGACTAACCAGGGGCACTTTCCCGGTTGAATGACGTTTCCTCGCAACGGTGTGCAACTACTTTTTTATTTTTTTAAAGATTATTTGGCCATTGAAGAAATGAAAGGGGAGATAGAGGGGAAATGTAAACCTACCTATATATGGGCGCCTGCTCTACCAGGTGAGCTACCCAGGCGCCCGGTGTGCAACTGCTTTGAGATCTGTTTTCTCTCATTTGGTGGGCGTGTCTCTCGTTTATTGGCTGTGTCACAGGTGATACCCAATCAGCGGAGACGTGTCTGTAAACTCGTGGTAATTCAAAGGCAGAGCGCTTGCACACACAACAGGGTGTTCAATGCACCCCCGTTTCAGTTTAAAAAATGTGTTGCTACGTTTTGTCGGGACTGAACATGGCCCAGAAATGAGACACAAACAGGAAATATATAGGACAAAGGCAGGAAGTGACATCATACTCAAAACCATAGTAAAATAGAACATGAATGACATATAGTTACAATATATGAACCAAAGTGCTAAATAATAGTGAGAAAATAATGTATTTATTTTTGTTTGGGTTTGGTTCTTAGTAAAAATGTACAGCAAGTAGACAGTATGTTACAGTATTTCCCTTTCTGAGCGTTTCTGTCCTTCACCCAGGTCCAGATCTTCAACCCAGCATTCTTTAAATACATCCACGACCGTTGGACCAAACATAATGGCCGCTACCCCTCCACTGGCATGCTCGTACTGTTCTTTGCCCTGCATGTCTGTGACGAGGTCAGTTTCTTTCTCTCTCCGCTTTCACATAACCACATACTGTAAAGGCTGTTTTATGGTTCTACGTTAAGTGGCCTGACGTTTATACTTGTGGTGGTGTGTGCGTCGAGCCGGCATGTGTGTGTGTGTGGGGAGTGTGTTGTAGAGCGCGGGATCAGTGAGAGAGTGACGGCGATTAGCTTCGGAGCGAGTAGCGACTCTAGAGTCATAGTGAGAGAAACAAAAGTGTCTCCCCTGTTCTTTCTGACCACGGTGGGAGATCTGGAGCAGGAAAAGTTAACCCTCTCCTTGATTTCATGTTGTTGATGGAGGAGAACCAGGAAATGAGTCGGGAGAAATGCAACACTTCCAAGCCACGGCCGAGCGACGTGTAGTTAAATTTTTCGAGAGGTGCACATCAGGCTACGGCGTAGGGTCCGGCGTAGGTTTTTGTCTTCATGTACCTACATGCATAGCAACGGCGTAGATTTTACGCAGAAGTATAAATCAGCCTTAAATCCTTACATCATATTCATCCTGGATAGCTACACATTTGTAATCACACACTTGCTCTCCAGCACTCACTCTTCGACTCTCCTCTAGGTGAATGTGTTTGGTTTCGGGGCAGACAGCAGGGGAAACTGGCACCACTACTGGGAGGAGAACCGCTACTCCGGAGAGTTCAGGAAGACCGGCGTCCATGACGCCGACTACGAAGCCCAGATCATCCAGCTGCTGGCGAAGGCTGGCAAGATCACTGTATTCCCCGGGAAATAAGCAGCAAATCACCCTGTGTATCTAATGGTCCAACACTGGTACGGCAACAGACGCTACAGAGGCTGCTTCAAAACGTGTTAGATATTCTCACTTTCACTTACCTGCTCCAGTTTGGGTTCCCAGTTTGAAGAAAACCAAATGCTTACAGTACAGAAGGCGAGATGAAACGGTCACATACCAAACAATGTTATTCCATTCACTTTCCCTCATATTGAGAAGTCAGCCACCAATTGAGGCTCTCATCGGAGAACATGGTGTAGACTCTTAGGAACCAGGAACAGGGATGTAGTCCAAATGTAGTTCTGCTCACATAGGACTGACCTAAAACTGGAAGTTGAGCCTTAAATTTCACACTAGAGTAATTGGCTCGTAGTAGTTTTCAAGGTTTTACCTCTAACAACCAGCGCACGACCACAGATCTCAACTCAAGCGAAGGCTGAACAGCAGGAAAACTCAACCGATCACCACAAATACTGACTTTGACTGTGTACAGCGCAGAGAGAGAGCCAGAGAGGGAAAGATCTCACACGCAAGAGTCCTACTTCCGGACTCGCCTTGGTTGAGTGTGTAACACTCATCCGTTAACAAACACACAGTATGCTACGTACTGAAAAGGCCACAGAAACAGCACCGTCAGCATCCAGGAGATTATTGTTCTACAGCCCCGTGATGTCGGACAGTAACAAAGTGTGTGTAAAAAATGACAGTTCTTACCCTCTGAGCACCAGGCGCCGTGCTGCAGGCCTGCAGACAAGTTTACCACTACGGACACAAACTGCGGAGCTATCAGAAGCCATTGTGCTGTTGAACATTTTGAGACTCGAGGACTAATCTTACAGAACCCCGGGCCATGAGTTTCTTGAGAAACAATTGTTCTTCTCAAGTCCTATACGAGGCCAAACGTCAATTGCCACTTTTCACTGTCATAACTCCTCTTCATGTGATTTCGGCCTCACAAGACGGCGTTACAAGGACGTTGTAAAACGGTTGGTTATAAGACGATAGCTGTGTGATTGCTGTGAGTTTATATGGTATGACTGTCCTCTGACCCCTCCGGGTCCTTACCAGGCCTAGCAAGGCCTCGACACCTTGCAGCACACTCACGGAAATGTGATCAAGACGTTTGCCTTTTGGCCATTCTGACTCAGAGAGATCGCTGCAACCTGAGCTTCAGCTCCTGTAGAGCCAGCTAATGGGGTTGTAAACACCACGGACGGCCACAGGCCAAGCTGCAGTCTACATTCCCATCCAGACACAGGGAGAAGTGTTCTGGGAGGGGGTTGGTTTGACTGCATGAGACTCTAATGAGGCCAAAAGCCAGTCTCCTGGGATCTCGTGTTTGGATGGAGGCACGCTGGTTTCTGGACCGGAGTTTCATCCCCATGTGGTCTGTCAGGCTCTAATTTGGGAGACTGGAGAGAGAGCTGGGGCATGAAGAACCAGTCTGACTAAGGCAGCATGAGAAATACGTCTTTTGCTCCAGTGTTTTTAAGGATGAAAAGGAAAGACCTTGCCTCACAAACTCACGCTTCTACACACACTGGACTGGGTCCACCAATTTTGGTTTTCTGAAAGGACTGAGACAAAAAAGGGACTTTGCTCTGCTTCTTTTCCTTTTCACAGACCTGACTCCTGGATCCCAGTGGAGTTGGAGACTGTCAGGAGCATTTCGACCCAGATTAAGCCCTTATTATGGGGTGAAAGAAAACCCCAATGGATCTGGGAATTCTTTAATCTGTCAGCAGCTCGGCTTCATTAACCACTAGCCCCGGTCTCTGCTCAGCCAATTATAACTTCAGCTATGTCTGGAGGGGGTGGAGCCACCAGACGCCTTAGACCTCCGTAGCACATACACTGTACTTCCTGTTCTGATTTTCATGTTGATGGCATATCCCCCTGCAGACTGCAGATTTCATGTGTTAGTTTGATTTACTGTTTAGATTTGGGTTTAAACTTTGGCTGGATGTATACTGTTGGCTCAGATTAGATTTTCTTTCCCGCCCAGTTGGCACATTAATGGTTTTTATCATGATTTGGTATCCTCAAATAATGCCTATTTACACATGTACAGCCTCCATTGTAAGTTATGTACATCTTTAACACGGAGGCACAATAAATATCAGTCATGGAAGTGCTGCTAGACAGTATCGAAAAACAGAAACGTCTGTGGAAGATAGAACATGTGTGCCACGGATAGAAAGGAAAATGAAAGTATTTGTTTGGAGGCTGTAAATCCATCCAAAGATGGCGTTACGGCGATGTGTTTATCAAGAAGCAGCTGGTGGCTGGTAAGACGAGTACTCAGGGTTCCTACACAGGCCTGGAAAATATGGAGAAGTGGCGATTGAATAAGTCTTTCAAGATGCGATAAGTAATATTTGTACTGCCCCTTTACACCAAACTAATGTTTGCATGGGTTTGAATGATTGTCGGTCAGTATTAATGACTCAACAGTTAACTTCATGTTGTGCTTAGAGCTCTGGCTTCTAAAAGTCACTTCCCAGACAGTACTCTATTTAGTATTTATGTCAGTTAAAGAGTATTAAGTATTTGTTGGAGCTCATGGATACACACAATGTGAATGTAAACAGAAACTCCACAGAGCACCATTACGTTTGTGGGGGGAAGAAAACATTCTTAGCTATTATTTATTTAGAGTTTAACACTCTAAACTCAGATTTGTCTTATCAGGACTGTGCGGCTGTGGTTTGATCAGTTTGACATGGCCACACGAGCCAACGACCCACCAAATGTGGTCAGATTCAAAAACCGCAAACAGTTTGATTAGTGCACGGAAATACGTGACATCACTTTTTTTTTTTTTTTTCATCTGAGCCCCGCCCACTTCAAAACAACACAAAGAGCACGGACAAAAACATAAAATACAAAAATCTCTTAACGGAGCTAACCCAGTGTTTGCATTAAGGATCCAAGGACTCACAGTAAGAAGAACATCCAGAAAAGGGCCTTTAATGTTCTTTTAAAACTACGTGAAAAGGTGGTGTATTGTTTTAGTGACTCAAAAACCTAATCTGCCACCTCCAAAAAATGGTTAGAAAGATAGCTACGTTTGTGAATAGAAGCTGTGTAGAATTTAACCACATGGCAGTATGATGTTTTTTTTTTTTACATGTTCAACCATTGCTCCTGCTGAGAAAGATTTGAGGTAGACACACACACACACACACACACACACACACACACACACAAAGTGAGGAGGGTTGGGGTGCCGTACCGCCCCCAGCAGGCGATGGGAAGAACTGTGCCTCCTCTGATATCAGTTCTGTTGGTGTATTATTGTCTATCTATCTTGTGTATTATCTTTGGAGGATATCGTGTAACCACATGTGACTCTCATGTATTACCATTCTATGTTATATGCCTTCAATGTTTTTATCCTACTTTGCACATAACAGATTTTATAGGATGTTTTAGTGTTGTGCTGGCTTACTTTAAGAGTCAGTGCGGTTGAATCTGGACATATTGTTTGTGTTTTCTCTCTCTCTGTCACACACACACACACACACACACACACTCTCATGCTTCCGTGCCTTGTCCTGCTGCTGGACGTATCTCGCCTACAGCTGCTTCATCGGCCACACACGCATGCTACCTTTGCTTTCTTTTTTAGTCACACACACTAACATGTCTTTTGGCTGAGAGCTGTGCCTTCTGAGCTGCACACACAAACACACACACACACACACACACCTACATGAAAACACACTCTGCCTTCTGCTCGGGGTACAGACTTCACTTCTTACTGCTCTGTGCACTCCCATTGTTTTCTAAAGATCGCTGTCGGCTAAAGGAGAGCATGTAAACTGGTGATGCATTGTGACTTGCTGTGAATTCATATTAGGACGTTAGGACAAGTTATTGAACATGAAGCGTATACTTTTGAGGCATTTCTTGCTTTTCTAGATTACATAGTGAAGAATGGCTGGAAAGATGGCACACAGAGGGCCATCTGCTTGATTACAGCCCACAGTGTTGCAGGTACCTGTCCTGTTTCTCTGTATCGGTTTCCATCAACGCAGTGACTGTAGAAGAGATGGTGAAGATGACAAAGCATCGAAAGGTTTAGACATGTCAGTGTGTGACGCTGCTTTTCGTGGTTCGGTGTTTTCTTGGAGTTGTCAGCTGCTGTGGTCCTGTGTTATTGATGATTGTTTCCCAAGATGCTCCCTCCAACTTCAAAATGAATGTGTAAATTGTTTTGGAGTCTCTGGCAGCAGAATAACACATTCCTATCACATTTCTTGCAGCCTGCAGTGTGAGGAAAAGTCTTAATAGCCAACTGTACCCCCAAACACGGCGAGACCCTGTTCCAGCACGGAAACTGTTATCAGCATCCTCAATTTGTCACAGTTGTAGACCAGAACATTGTAATCAGATACGGGGTGGTGGGGGAGGGTGGAGCAGGGTGATCCCTCTCTGCTGTGCTAGTTTAAATTAGAGTGGAGGTTTTACAGTACATGACACAGATCTGAGAGTGTTCCCTGTAGCATTTCTAACCCAAAGTAGGCCTTTTCTCCTGACGCTGACCCAATACACACATTTTTTTTTAGTTTTGTCTTCTGGAGTTCATTCTCAAAAACATTTTGGAAGAAGCACCAGTTTTCAGGTTAACGTCTGCGCTGTGACTGTGTCAGGAACATCAATCAAGAAATACAGAGCTGCATCGGTTGAGAGCGTTTTGGGAAATGCGGTTCTTCATTGTGACAGGCCGATGTCCAGGGAGCGGCATGTTTTCTCAGGTGAAATCTGGTTCAGTCCTCTGATAACACTGACAGTAACAAGTCAAATGAAAGCTGACTCGAGTGTTGAGCTTCTGTCACAACTTAAACTGGACTGATTTTCTTTTTAGCATCAGTATATAGTGTTATTTTTTATTTTATTACAGGCCACTCATGCAAAACATCCCCAGACTAAGTATGTTCTACTTTGCTGACGGTGGAATCCAGGTTCCTTTCAGGACAATTTTTATACCGTTTTGTCTCACACACTCTGTGCTGAGGGATATTTCGGTAAAGCCACAAACACTATTTAGTGATGAGCCTTGTACGACTGCACAAAGCAGCAGACACCAACCACTGGAGGTTACCATCATTTTCCTGGATAGAAAAGGAGGCTCATTAATTTGAATATATGATGGGGTAATTAAACAGAGTTTTTGTGGAAATGAGCACAGTCTGAAAGCACACCTGCTCAGCATGGGAAAAAAGTGGATTCTGATGGGTTTATGTCAGAGGGAGACTATCTTTATCTGTATCTCAAACCCTTACAATCCACATTTAAAGGAATAGTTTGACATTTTATAGGAGTAAGGTGAGATCATGCACACGTGAGTGGTATCAGTCTTTTCACCTAACTCAGCAAGAAAACAAATAAGCGTTTTTCCCAAAATGCCAAAGCGTATACTTGCTATGTTAAGGGCAAATTGGGTTGTTGTTTTTTTCTTCTAGCTGTGGTAGCCTACTTAAGGCTTTATTACTTCATAACATATTAATCAGAACCTCATTACTGAGCTGGAGTTAACACAATTGGATCAATTTGCAGTTGTCTGGCAGGAAGAAAACGGTCCATCTCCAGCTGTAACAAAAAGTAATCTGTGCCAGAGTAAAAAAGAAATCAGCTCTCGTGGCTGGAAAATAATTTTTATAGCACTCACATCTCCTCAACCTGTTTTTTCTCTCCAGTTGCTACGGTTAAAGCGTAACTCTCGGCAAAATGCAACCAAGGTCTTTTTGTGAATGTACCCGAGTCAAACTTTCGTTTAAAAGCAGAATTAGGACGGGAGCGTCACTTTTAAGATTGACCGTTTAAAACACTAAGAAGGCTCGACACAATATGGAACTTTGTTCCAAGTATCACCAGGGGCTCTACACATGAACTCGAGCATACTTGGAGCAAAGTTCCATGTTGTGTCGAGACTTCTTAGTGTTTTAAAAATAGTGATTTCGTTGCGATCATAGTAGTGCCCCTAGCACTCCCATTCAAAAGGCCATTTGACCAAAAACGAAAATACGGTCAATCTTAAAAGTGACGCTTCCGTCCTAATTACGCTTTTAAATGAAAGTTTGACTCGGGTACATTCACAAAAAGACCCTAGGTTGCATTTTGGCGAGAGTTACGCTTTAAGTTGGCTGCAGCCCGGTGTCATTCTAGTAATGGAGAATAGGTTTCTGCAGCAGGGACAGAACTTTCACTCACTGAGCAAAATACTGCCCGTCAAGGCTGTTGGCAGAGTGACATCGCCTGCGACCATTGCCAGCGTGCTGCGCTGTTTGAGGCTGAGGTGAGGACAGCCTCAGGCGGCTCTCTTCTGTCAGTTCACTGGTCTGCATTGAACAGAAACAGATCTTTAGCAGCAGTCACACATATAAGACTGTCGCTGTGGATTGTAACGCTAACACTCATACCTCTGTCAGCTGTTGTGCTAGTATGTTCAAGTATGAAGTGTCAAGTAGGATTAAAGGCTGCTTAGTGAATACATCTGCCAGCAAACTTACAGGTGACTCGTATGAATCCGATTCTGTAAGAAAAAGGGTGGGTGAAATCTTCCCATGTGGCTGGTTTCCTGCTGTCTGGATCTGTCATCATCTAGTCCCGGCTTTAATGTCCCATTCATCAGTATGACTACCTTTTGGATGAGGTAGTACACATGTATTTACTACATTGAAACATCTGTATGCTATGTGATCCAACTCTTTGTATCTTATGCTATTGTACAAATAAAAGCTTCATGAAACATGAGGTAAAGATCTGATGTTGTGTTTGTGGAATTCTGACTTTGGTTTACACTGAGCCACTGAAATAAGCTGAGCTAGAATGCAGACAAAACATGTATAAAAAAAAAATCCTGAAACTTGATTCAAGTTGGCACTGATATGTTGCTGAGGATATAATACTGTACTTGTGTATCATTCTTTCAGATAGGCCTACTTACTAAACTGGCATATTTCCATTTTGTGACTTCATACTTAAACATTTCAAAAAAGAAATATTGTACTTTTTACTCTGTTACTTTATTTACAGCTTTAGTTATTTATTTATTTATACTGATCCAACCCGGCCACCTTTTCAGATGGATTTTAAACATAAAACATGATCAGTTCATGAAAAATACATTGCTCTAAACTAATCAACAGTATATGACGTTATTAAAATTAGCACCACCTTGACACATGAATGAATCTATTTCATTGAAAAAAAGTAAATGTTTTGGTTCACTCTCATAGTTTTCAGAAATGCTCTAAAACACAATGGCTGACAGACAAAGTGCCTGGTTAACATCGTGGGCATTAAGCTGAAAAACTTTGTTTTCCTCAGGAGTTACGGAAGACTAAAGTCAACTAGAAGCAGTTGATGTTGGACTTACTGCAGGACATTTAAATGCTAAAAGGCTTGCTATCATATATTATGTCAGTGTTGTGTATACAGCTCGTTTTCACTGCCTGCCCCGAAGTGGCCAAAACTGTTACTGCAAATCAAGAATAATTCACCAATTCTGCCACTGTAGGGGGCAATTTCAGGCCTGAACAAAGTACACAATATTCACTCTTTAAACCATTATTAATACATGCTTCTACTTGCTAATGAATCTATACCTCAATCATTTTTGTTCAGTGATCCACATCTAATGATCTGTCTAACCTTTCGGTGTAATTGATCAGAAACCAACACTTGAAGTTCAGAGTAAACAGAGTCTATACTTTCCTTTGCAATTAATCACCGATACAAATATATCACACATTCAAAAGAAACAAGGTAGACATGTGGCATTTACCAGTCATATTTATTTTTCATTCCCATAACGTGACACTTCTGACATGGAACAGCTACAATGATAAAAGACATTTTCTGCATTCAATCGATATTTAATGTTAGCGAAATGGTTACACAGATTATTGGACACGATCATGATCATTTTATACAGTTAATGGATTATTCGTTTTACCTCATTAAACCCGTTGACTTCTTGCAATGGCTTGTTATTCATAAAAAGCAAGACTACGATACAGCTAGTGCATGTACAGCAAGACCAACCAATCACAGAAGAGAGCTCAGGCTTTCGCTCACACAGACGGACGGAGCCGCTGGCCAGAGATCAGATCAAAAACCTTCAGACAACTAAAGGACAAAAAATACCTAAATCATTTAAGAGTTGGGCTGACTTTTCACTTTGCCAAAATGAAGTTGATGCAGTTTAGAGCAGCCTTGGTTAAGCAGGAAAGACAAACTGCTTTGGGGGTTGTATTTATATAAACATGGCTACAGTGAGATGAAACAAACACAGAGGCAGGATGGTGGGGTTGTGGTACTTCATCTGACCTGTACAGTACGTGTCGGAGGCTAAATTGATCAATAGTACATCCCCTTTCCTCTGTCACAAGCATGCCAAAAATGAAGTGGAAACACAAATAGAATTTCTCAAATCATCTGCCGTCCTCTTTTACTCAACTGCATGAGGGGATCTTCTTATATATTCAAGCTATTTCCACAGAGATGATTTATTAATGGAGCAAGTCAGCAATCATAGTCTCAATAAATATGAGTGGCTCAGTTACTGAGGCTGAGAGTCAGTGGTCATTCTGTCAACATAGTGAGCGAGAAGCGCGGAAGTGGAGGAGAGGAAATGGACGAAGGAAAGGAGGATGTATGGTGATTTCTAACTCAGTTAAGACTCAGGACTCAACCTTATTTCCGCTACCAAACCTATATTTGCAACCTCCTCTCCTCTCACACAGACCCCTCTTAGTTCTCTCCCAGTTTAAGCTGTGCAAACTGGTTGGCCATCTGCAGCGCCTCCTGCAGGCACTGGGTGTTCTTGCCCGTGGCCTGGGCCGACATGTCCTTGCCGCCTCCTTTACCGTCCAGCAGGGGGCACAGCTCCTGAACCCACTCGCTGGCCTTCAGACCTCGGTTGGCCACATCCTGAAGAGAGGAAGGGTGATTAGGGTTCAATCTGTTTCAGACGTGGCACTGAGTGGCTGCCAGGCAGCACACTGTACGGCTTAATGAATGGCTGTGTTACCTGTGGGACCTGACACAGGCAGGTGATCTTGCCAGCGTCTGGGTCTACAGTGAAGAGCATCGCAGCGGTCTGAGGAGATTGGGACTTCAGCAGCTTCAGTGACTCGTTCAGTGCCTGCGAGAGGATAAGGAGAAGAGAAAAAAAGTGAGAGAAGGAGTGGAAGAGTAGAAACAAGGAGGGAAGAAAGAGAGAGAGAAAAAAAAGTCTCCTACTCAGCACTGTTGATGTCTCAGGGCCACAGAGCTGATTTGGTCCCATGGCAATAACACAATGAGCTCAGACACTGCCCTGAGAAAATGTGCAATACTGCAGAGATAAACTGGATTTTAATACTGTTTGTACCTTTCATCTATTTTTGTATGGGGTGCTGAGGAAGTCTTGGGGCTTTTTTTTTTTTTTTATAGATTTCTTCTCGTATGTGTGTAGGGTCTTCTTTTACAAGGACAGTTTCCTTTTGGGCTGATAAGTCAATTCATGCTTTTCCCCTTTCCTTTATTGTGTTATATATCTTTTTGGGCATGCTATAGGTTTACAAAGTGAAAAAGCCCAAAGTCCACCCCAAAGGGACTTACCATCTCCAACAGAAAACACTGTTCACAAACTGCTCCAAACAGCTCTATTGTAGTCCAGCCTTTACTTCAGAGACAAACGTGGTCACTTTGGAACACCCGTTATAATGCTCGCCTAGCTGCTAGCGTGACACGCCCTCATACTCTGCTTCTGATTAGCTAGCAGTAGCTACTGAGCATGTGCGACTCCCCACAAAGATGAAACAGAAGTGAGATGTCTCACTCTGTAGCTAAATCAGAGAGCTCAACACACAGGGTGAAAAGAGGAGCTGCAGCAATGTGCAGTACAACGAAAGTATGGTGTTTTTTAAATTAAACCACATAAACCTATTCTGGTACAACCTCTAAATACAATTATGAACCTGAAAATGAGCATAATATGAGCACTTTAATACAAATTCATTTCCATCATTTTGGAGGTTGTTTAAAATCCTGTGTTGCCTCTCACCTTAGCGGAGGCTCCGGTCTCCATCTCCATGACAAGCAGTGGCTGGTTGGGGCTGCTTTCTATCACCTCCTTGGTCTTTTCCAGGACTCTCTTCTGGATGTCAGCCTTGTAGTTGCGGTCCAAGTCATCCATGGTCTTCTTCAGGCCCTTTAGGGATTCCCTCATCTCGTCCTTCCTCCACTGGGAGATCATTGCTGTGCCTATCAACTGCAGAAAGGACGGCCATGTTGACACCACAGCACAGAGTTGTTCTGGAGTCTTTGGCGCACACAAATGCCATTTACCTCCGTCATGTCGGCGATGTCTTTCTGAATGTCCTTGTTCGGGGCCGTCTGCTGCTTCACCTTGTCTCCCAGCTGGGACAAAGACTGGTGCAGGGAATCGGCTTTCCTCTGGGCCTGATGGATGTGACACACAGAGAGGCAGGAGCCAGACAAGGGCGACAAGCAAAAAGTAGAGGGAGAGATGAGCAAGAAAGAAAAAGAAGCAGAGTGGTGAAAGCAAGACGGAAGAGAAGAAAAAAAGAAGAAGAAGAGGAGCATCAAACAGCCATTGTTGTCTAAAAATAGTGAAGATTAGTTTGTCCTCGGGGCCTGGGGAGAGGGGGGGGGGGATGCTAAATGCTCCTTTCTAGCTCCAAGTTCACCACAAGTCAAAAACAAACTTCATTATAATTTCATCAGTGGGGGTGCGTTTTCTCACCAGGGACCCAAAAAAAGACCTCAGTCTGAGACACATTTTCATTTACTTAGGTTTTTCTTTTTTAAGGGGCAAGAAAATCATTGAGACTTTTTGACCATCAACCCGCCACAACAAGTAATCATTTCATTTTAGACAGACATACAGTCCCTCCAGAAAAACGTGATTATTCAATCGCATAATTCAATGCATAATCAGCCAAAGTCCGCATATTTATGCGGGGGCTGCATTTTTTCAAATACGCCGCACTTTTGCCGCATAAATTGCCGATTTCCGCGCAAAATATGCGGGGCTTGCATGATTTCATAATCCCCGCATTTTCGTTGCAAAAAAGTCACATATATCTTAGCAGAAAGTAGAAAAATGTTGCGTTTACTTCACACATGAGCAGCCATTTTCCCGTTGCCATGGGAACGTTATGAAGTGACGTAATTACTAGGGCTGCTCCCTCTTAGTCGATTAGTCAACTAATCGGTCGTTTTGGTCTTAGTCAACTAAGATTTCTTTAGTCGATTAGTCATGTTTTATGCTTTTTTCATGCTGAATGACTTATTTCCAAGAAACGTACGAGCACATCTCTGGTAAACACAAGAATTAAAGTGGTGCTTTTGCATGACTCTTTGCGGAGAAACTCAGATTTACAGATCTGTCGATTAAATCAACTAATCGATTAGTCGATATAATTGAATGAGTGTTATTCGACTAAGAATTTCTTCAATCGAGCACAGCCCTAGTAATTACGCGACGTGAACATCATCGAAAAGCTGCAAACCCCGTGATGAAACCGCAGTTTTTGCAAGTTCCCGCAATTTTGGCAAGTTCCCGTAATTTCATCGCATAAAATTGCATAAATATCCTGCATATTCCATCGCATTTTTAAGAAAACGTGCCGCATAATCAAGGATTTTTGCCCGCAACAATCACAAAAAAAAAAAACATTTTTCTGGAAGGACTGGACATACACTGTAGGAATATGAAATCTACTTCCTTTAAAATGTTGGCTAAATCAATTCTTTTCTATGCGAGTGTGGGTGGATACATAATGCTGGGAGCAAGTGTGTGTGTGTGTGTGTGTGTGTGTGTGTGTGTGTGTGTCTGACCTTCTGGGCCTCTGTTCCTGTCACAGCAACAATGCGGCGGATGCCCTTAGCGATGGCCTCCTCTGAGACGATGACAAACGGCGCGGCGTGACCCGAGTTCTGCAGATGGCTGCAGATAAGAGAAACCAACGGCACATTAGCAACAGAGATACACAACTGTGGGAGGCAGACGAGAAGGAGAGCCGTGAGGAGAAAGGAGGAACACCAACAGAAGAGAAAACAACATTATAAAACAACAGCAGCGGGAACCAGCGATTCTTTGAAGTGGTTTTAGTTTGGTAGTTAGTTTACTAAAATAGAATATGTTAAAGCCTGACGCAGCATGGTGGTATGCAATTTAAGCCTTGTGTTGTCTTCCCGTCGACCGTGCAGCGTTTTATTTTTCTGGGCCAAATTGTACTCTTTTTACTAAATTTGTTTTTCAACGTTGTGGTCGTCTTTTTCTAGCCTGGTCCTACCAGACTCTCGTACATCTCATTTGTACAGAGAGTCTGGCCACTCTCCATTGACAAGTGTTAACTTCCTTGAAGGTCCAATAGTCTAAAACTATTAGTTTAAAACCATTAGTTTAAAACTATTAGTTTAAAACTATTGGATCTGCCCAAAGCCACTCTGGATCTGCCATAACCAATCGCTAACGTTTGATTGTGACGTATGTCATGCGCATGTGCAACAAGAGGGGAGACCGACAACTATCGGCTTATATTTAGCATTAGCATCGCTAGCGTTAACCTTAGCCAACTCCTTCACCACTAAAAATCTAACTTTTCTCGAACCCCGTGGGGAGGAGGGCCACAACATCATGGCTCAAGTCAGCAAAGATTGTTCTTGCTCGGGCTTTAACTTCTGGATATTCGGCAGCGTTGCCACAACGGACCGAATGGCTTCGCTCGCATCTTTCTAGTGCACGTCCTCAACGTCATCGTTCTCAGCCACTCCCTCTGTTCGCTGATTGGACCGCCAAAAATTTGGCTGGAGAAAACCCAAGACTATACCGCGAACCCAGACGGAGTACTGAAGGAAAATGAAAATTGAGCGGAAGTACGTAGGAGGGCGGAGCCAGGCTAGTCTTTTTCGACACTTCTGTCGCGTTCCCCCAAAGTTTTTTTATACGTTTTTTTTGTCACTTCTTACCGATGTTTTTGTCACATTTTTCCTGCGCTTTTTTTAAGGTTTTGCTGTTGTTTTTTCCCCCCACGTTTTTGAAGCTATTTCCAACATTTTTGTCACTCTTTTCAATGTTCTTTTATCATTTTTTTTCTCTCCAAATGCTATAAAATTGAATAAAACACCCAAATTCAATGAAAGTACTGAGCTGATCTTTTATTTTACTTGTGAAGAGTAATGGTTGTATGGAAACATCCACGTTATTTTTTGACAATTTGGTCATTGCTTGAATCAGAACCAACATTATACATCCGGGGTCATTTTCAACACTAATGCACATAAAATACAGCTTGGAAATCATTTTTGACATTAATCAAATGAAATGAAAAGTCTTGCTATAATCTATGCAAGAGCGGGACCGTCTTGGCATTCAGGTGAATTTTACAGCCAGGGGCAGACACTGTAAAAGTCAGTGCAGCAGGTTTAATCACTGGAGTGAGCTCTACAAAATGTTCCAGGACTATGTCTGCACAGGGACACGGCCGTCTCACCGTAAAAGACCCACAAATCCAATTAATGGTTTCCACTTTACACACTGCCACTGGGCACCGGCTTCATGCAGATGCACACATTTATTCAGAGATAACTCTACTTCTCCAAGTTGATGGGAGAACTCGGGACATGCACCGTTAACAGTGAACACAGAGCAGAGCTCATCTTACAAAAGTGCTAACGGGTTTAGATTTTCCATCCTGCCGTGTGTTTTCGTTCCGCTACTTCAGCAGTTCTCCTTTGTTTTATTCTCCAGTGTTATAGAATTTAGTTGCTGATAGAATTAACAAGATTCAGTTTATCAAAAGTTTTTTTTTTTTTTAGTAACAATAACGGCTTGGGAAAAATCATTCTTAAGTTAGCATTAGCTTAATGCACTAGCAGCGCTCATTTTGGCAGCTACTTCAGGGCTTGACATTAACTTTTTGAGGCACAAGTACATTTACGTTTGACTTGTCCATGCACAAAAGCCACTTGTCCCGGTAAAGATTTATCATTTTATACATTTCTTTGTGTTTTGCTAATGCAGAATTTGAACAAACCGTTTAAAGCATCCAAAATCTATCAACATTAATAAAATTCAGTTGAAACAGTAGAAACAAACGTGTCCCAAGAATAGATTTCCCATTCAACAAGAAAGAAGGATCTCCAGACTCCATAATACAAAGTAATACTTTGCACGCCGGTGTGCAGAAGTTAATATATTGAGATTCTAAGTCAAAATTTTAAAGTTTGTCATTACTTTCAGATTCCTAGTCAATATTCTGAGTTACTAAGTCAATATATTGAGAGACTTTGAGATATTGAGTCAATATATTGAGATACTAAGTCAATATTGAGATATTAAGTCAAAATATTGAGATACTAAGTTAATGAGATTCCAAGTGAATATTTTAAAGTTTCTCATTACTTTCAGATTCCTAGTCAATATTCTAAGTTACTAAGTCAATATATTGAGAGACTTTGAGATACTGAGTCAATATATTGAGATTCTAAGTCAGTATTTTAAATGTTCTCATTGCTTTGAGATTCTTAGTCAATACTCTGAGTTACTAAGTCAATATATTTAGATACTGAGCCAATATTTTGAGATATTAAGTCAATGTCTTGAGATACTAAGCCAATATATTGAGATTCTAAGTCAATATTTTGAGATAAGTCAATATATTGAGATACTAAGCCAATATACTGAGATTCTAAGTCAATATTTAAAATGTTCTCATTACTTTGAGATTCTTAGTTTATATTCTGAGATACTGAGTCAATATATTGAGATACTAAGTCAATATTTTAACCACAGGTAGTGATGACTTGAACTTATGCTATATCTAAAATAATTTTGTAGACATAATGGATTTTGCCACTAAATGTTGGTGTTAACTTTTATTTATTTTTTTAGAACCGTCCCCTGTGAAGCCCCGGGGTGGTCATGCAATTCATGAACATTATATATATGAATTGAATTTTCATGAATTGCATGTTTATGAACATATGTACACCATCACCGTGGCAATGATGTTCTCTTTTTCTAAAACAGTTAATATGCAAACCAACTTCTTATCCGACTGTCACAGCTGACATTTGGGATTAGAAATGCTACATTCTTAAACCAAGATCACTTGAAAACAAGTTGTAAACAGGTTCTCTATATAAGGTTTGTTGCCAGCTATTTATGTCAGTAATAATATGAAGTTAGGTGGACTAAGATGCTGACTAAATGTGCACTGTGACGGGCTGGTTTGCATCCTCTGTCACGAGCAGAAATGCAAAAGAAGTGAAGTAAAGCATCATACTCACGTTCCACCACAAAACTCAATGGAGGTGAGAGAACCAGCAGTACTGTCGGGGCTCTCCAGCAGCTGCTCCACGGGGATACCGATAGACACGACTCGGACAGGGTCGGGGTAGGTCTCATCGAACACGGCACGCAGACCCTGAATAGCCTTGGCTTTTGCTAGTGGGGCTTCCATGGCATACACCGGCTGGAGAGAGAAAGCACTGTCAACTGGTGGTTTAGTTATTATTATTACGGCAAAGGCAAGACCATGTGAAACTTAAATCAGGGTCGAAGGTTGGTACAAACCCTCTGTAATCTCATCAGCAAAAGACATTATGCATTTACTTTTTTTTTTTTACACAAACTCATCTTTTTGTTTACGTTTCGGAGAGGCAAGAGGATGGTAGCTTAAATTAAACAGTGGAGCTAGAATCATCACCTACATGAAAATGATTTAGAGTATCTAAAATGCAACATTCTTTTGCCCTTTCAGTCAAAATAAAGTACTATCTGGTGTGTGTTTATTTCATGTGTATTCCCCCGCTGACCTTGGCTTCTTTTATCATGGCACAAGCGATCTCCTCAGTCTGGCGGACCTCCCCCGTGCTCAGGGCACCTTTAGCAGTGAAGTCAAAGCGCAGGCGGTCAGGGGCGACCAGGGAGCCCCTCTGGTCTGCCTCCCCCAAAACCCCCCTCAGGGCGAAGTTCAAGATGTGTGTGGCGGTGTGGTTGCTCATGATGGGCCTACGACGAGCCTGGAAAGAGAATATGAACAGACATATGTCCAATAGACAAGTCAGGGGTTCACCTAGAGGCATAAAACAGACAGAGCTCCGAAACATCCTGAAAATGTGTCATAAACTTATTTTCATGCCATGATAATGAACAATATCATGTGAACAATATCATGTGTGCATCTTGATTATATGGTTAGATACATTTCAAATCCTGCATATATATTATTATATTCTTACCTCATCTACACGCAAGGTAACGCGGTCTCCAACCTTCAGACTGCCATAGACCGTCCCCAGATGGAGAACGTAACCTCCTCGAACCTGCGTATTCTTCACTGTGAACTCCATCCGCTGCAAAGAAATGAAGAAAAAGAGGGAGCGACAGATGGTTAGACAGGATTAGGTTCTGCAAAAAAAACATTAGAAAGCTTGTTCCAGCTTGTTAGCCAGATTTCTAACTAACCTGATGGATTGTGTGTGTATTTTGTTCTAGCATTTGGAGATTAAATATACATATATTTTTAAGAAATGGTGTTGGATACAAAAGAGAAGATATGACTTATCAAAGGAACAGGTTCCGTTAGCAAGTCCTCACATTCTCAGCAAAAATGATAATTATCAGAAAGAATAACAGGACCCACAAAAGATACAACATTCTGACATTTGAACAGATTTTTTTTGACAGATGGTCTTCTGAAAACAGACATATGAATGTGTGTTCATGCCATTCACGGTCTCACTCATGAGACAGTTGAAAACAATTTATTATATTTATGTTTTCCTGTCAAAATTGCAATATTTCTAGCCTTTGTCAGCTAACAGAGGGCCTTTATTTCCACCAGCTATCAGACCCAGTGGTTCTATTTAAAAAATGGTGAGTTCATTTTATCTTTGAAACATGGATTTTAGTTTTTATCTGCAACATGACCACTATGTAGTTTGGGAAAAAGCAACACACCGACTCTGAAAATGACTCTAATGAGGGCTTCTTTTTAATACTTTTAATGCTTTTTTTTTTACAAAACAATTTCAAACAGCATCAGTGGAGCTCATTACTAACCACTGAGAAGCACACGCATCCATGTTGTTTTTCAACCTAGTCTTTTTTTTGCTGTTGCTGCACTTACATCCTCTGTGCTGTCGTCCTCTCGAACCATGTAGCCCTCGTCAAATGTCTGTCCGCCCTGCTCGGCGTAGAAGGACGTCTGGTCCAGCAGCACACCGCACTCCTGACCCGTGGTCACTTCATCGCAGAAGGCGCGGTCGCAGCGCAGGGCCAGCACTGTGGCTGAGGCCTGCTCAAACTCTAGACACACACACACACACACACACAGGTTAAGAGTTAGTGCGAGAAATGTTCTGTAAATACAGCTGTCCAACTAAACTTAAGGTCTGTTTGTGAGAATGCCAAACACTAACTGTAGTTGCCGTTTTCCTCAGAGGTGTAACTGTATTTGGAAGAGTCATCTGTGGTGGGTATGTTCTTGTTTCTTAGCTCTTCAATGGCGTAGATGTCCAACATGATGTGGTCCACGTCTCCTGCGCCCTTACCCTGGGACTTTAACTACACACACACACACACACACACACAGTTGTTGTTCAGTTATAAAACACAACATCTACAACACTTAACACTTAAATACACCACATGATGGACTCTAGTCTCGCAGTACCACACCTATGTCCGCAGTGCTGTGTCAGCGCTGGAGTATGGTCTTGATACACTGCTTATCTATTTTGGGATAAGGGGGAATTGATGCTCTAGCTTGATCGTATTACTTTAAATCAATCTGTGCTAAGCCCTAGATGCAGCAATGGTGCCCTTGCAAAATAGTAAGCAGAGATAGCGAAAGGGGAGTTTAGAGTTAAGAAATTTTCTATATTATCGATAACCAAAGCAAATTATAGGTTTGGTTTAACTAATCTGCCATTTATTTTGTGACTGGATAAAGGGGACATTTTATCGTGAGGCTCAGAGCATATCTTTCTCATTGCAGTCTACACTTGACTTGATCTAGTCACAAAATCTGAATTTGCTGATTTCCTTAAAATGCATTCATATATTCCCACTCCCTACTGCACGTTCTGTCAACCTGAACCAACTGGAACTTTCCTGCACATGGTCTGGGAGTGTGAACAGGTGCATGAGTTCTGGAATAAAACAACATCAATAATATCTGATGTGATAGGATGTCGAATTCCTACTGACCAGATTGTTCTGTTACTTAATGACGACTCTAAATTACACCTGCTTGGGAGACAGAAGAAAGTTTGGCTAGCCGACTCAACCGCAACCAAGAAAATGATAGCTCAAGGCCCCACTCACTTTGTATAAAACAGTGGTTGGCGTATTTTCTAGACAGTTATACTTGAGCTCTCTACAGCAAGGATTAACAAAGCCAAATTATCGACTACAGACCTATGGGAAAACGCAGCAGTACAAGTATCAGTCCTAATGACCTCAGCATCACAAGAACTAGAGGAGAGCGACTAGGCAAGGTGCGATCTCTGTTTTTACTTATTTGTCTGTTTTTGTTTTCCTCGAGACCGCAGACGGTGGGGGGTGGGAGAGGGTTTTTGTTCAATTGTGTTAAAAAAATAAAAATTTGATCTAAAAATATATATATATATATATATATATATATATATATATATATATATATATATATATATATATATATATATATATATATATATATATATATATATATATCCATTTATCTGCTCGGTTTTAAAAAGTGCATACGAGGCAACAATACTCCAGCCTATATGCATTATAAATGAAAGTGGGTGTACTTTCACAAACACTTGGTCCCTCACTCGTGTTCTTATATGAACATGTGCACTGTGGATTTGCCAGTTTATTTTATTAGGTACAATCTAATGCACAACCGCCCTGGAACACATCCTATCTTTGTCAAGCTTATAAGGTTCAGTTTTTTAATATTCATACTCAAAACTAACCTCAGAATTAAATCCATGTCTTTTTGACAATATCAGCAAAACAAACTTTACAAGCTTGACAAAGTTTGGACTTACTGCAAGGCTATTGTATCATATTGGGTGTAATGAGCCCAGTGTACATGGCAGGATAAGAAGGAAATATAGAAAAAGGCATAGTGTGTCAAACTCCCCATCTGGTAGGGAGCTGAGCTGCGGTGCCAGTATGTGTACAGACATTAGTTCACTCATGTGTTGGACAGCAGTGTGAGAGCAGTCTGAGGCTGCAGTATACTAGAAAAGAGATCAATTTTTTTGCAAAATCAAACAAGGGATTAGCACAGCGCTGTAAAGTAAATGAGGGTTCATTTAAACAGCAGGTGCACAGCTCGTGATTCTGACTTACTGTGCAATACTGGAGAACGCTGACACGAGGCAAAATATGTTCCCACGGTAGTGGACACAAAACACTGCTCAGTGGAGTTTCCCTCCCAAATTCAAACAAACAATCATTGAACACAGAAGGTTTCCTTCACGTCCCTCCACTCCTCCTTCCATCTCCTCACCTGTGCTGCCTTTTTCTCCTCTTCGAAGGCAGCGATGTCCACCATCATGCCTTTCTCCTCTGCGATGAGGGAGGTCAGGTCCAGAGGGAAGCCGTACGTGTCATACAACAGCCACGCTGTGTCACCTGGACGTACAAACGGAGAGGGGAAAGAAACGGCTTGATATGCGGGAGAGGCGTTTGCAGTCAAAGACTACTTGATTCAAACAGTAATCACGTTGTTGCTATACAATAAAAGTATCGTATATATCAGCGAGACGTGAGATGTGAAAAGCAAATAGTTGTCTGTGCTGTTAATGTATTTTCAACACTGTCTGTTTGACTCATTAGCGTCAGTAATGTCTCATCCATTATTGTGAGCCCTTGGGACAAATGAGAAATACATTTAAAAATCCTGAGGCAGACAACAATCGGTCTTTATGACAAGTATGTGTGTGAAAGATCTGTTACTAGGATTTTAGTATTTCTAATTGTAGTCCCTTTTCCCTCAGCCAATCTGAGGTTGTTTTTTTTAATATGGAATAAGAACGATTTGAGACATCATGCAAGGTCAAAAAGATGGACGAATGAAGGAAGAGAGAACGATCCATAATGCCAAGAAACACATTGTGATTGGATTTAAAAAAAATAAAATAAAAAGCAATGGAGGGAGGGAAGGAGTGATAGTAAGAAAGAGCAAAGAGAGAAAGTAGCGTGGGTGGTGAGGAGGGATATAAAGTATGGAAGGATAAAAGAGAATAGAAACAAAATGGTGCTAACTTTTTATAATGATTTCCATGTTAACAGATTTTTTGAAGCAGTTTTAACACATTCTCTCTCCTTACAATAAATCTAAGCTCTTTCCTCTAAAACTTATGACACGTAACATGTGCACACACAAGCGCTTCTCTGTAACTGAGTCTCACCTGGAATGGTCTTGCCGTCTCCCAAACTCATGATTTTCCTATCAAGGATACGGCGCCCCCTGCTGAGGGTTTTCAGGAACTGCACCTCCTCCTCATTAATAATGTCCTTCACCACTTCTGGGTCTTTCTTCAACTCCGGGAAGGCGTTGCCCTGGAGAATGAGAGTGAAAGAAGATGGGGCGAGAGAGGGATGGAGATGAGATAGGAGAAGAGAAGGGAAAAACGAGGGATCATAGAGAGGAGGTCACCATTTACAGCATCAGTTATGAACTGGATGTTAGAAGTTACTATTACCATTTCATGCAATGAACTGTCTCCCACTGTCACACACAACATGAAACCCTTTAGAAGTCTAAAGAAAACCTCACATTACTCTTTTGGCAGGTTTTAATTACATGTTTGCTTAAAAACAGAAGATTTTAAAACAAAAAAGCAATATGTTATTGCTCAGCCCTAGTGCCCATAAAAAGGTCATATCTACATGCCTATGTGTCTGTCATCTCAAAGGGCTTTACAAAGAAACATCCGTAGAAATGGCGCTTTATAACGGCATCAGGATAAAATGAATGACTAGTACTCATTCATGTTACTGTATGAAGAGAGGTGTACAGAGGAGAGAGCTGCAGGGGGCTGTTTTGTCAAATGCTTGCGTTTTTTGGGGGGCTTTTCCAGAAAACTGCCTAGCTCAGCTTTAACCAGCACACAGTACTTTTTAATCTTATATTAATGTTAGCCTCAGCGGTTCTGGACATACCTGTACTAAACTTTTATCCATTTTAACAGAAAACCCCTACTGAGGCCATCACCAGTTTAAAAAGTTCACTCCTGTGGCCGGGTTGGCTCAGTGGTAGAGTAGGCGCACATATACTGAGAGGTTTATGCCTCGACGCAGAGGTCCAGGGTTCGAATCAGACCTGTGACAATTTCCTGCATGTCTTCCCCCTCTCTCTCCCCTTTCTCACCTAGCTGTCCTGTTGATTAAAGGCGGAAAAAGTCCCAAAAATAATAACAAAGTCCACTCCTCTCAAGTTGATATGTGTCACACACAGACCATTGAGGCTAGAATTAAAAGAAAGTGAAAAAAGAAAATCTCACCAGGGAATCGACCACCACATCCACCAGAGAGGCAAAAAAGCCTCTCTGAGCTCCCAGCTTCTCATGAGAGTAACGGACTGCGCGACGCAGGATCCTCCTCAACACGTAACTAAAACATGATGGAAACAACAAAACGTTACAATAAAGTACTACAAATGTACTGCAAAACAAAGCATTTATAGCCACGCTGTCTGAAATATTGCGTAGTTTTGCAGTATCAGCACGTGTTGTGCTAACACACAATCGATGGTGTTTGTCGTTCCTTTTTGCTCTGCAATGTTCAAGTCTCACCCTCTTCCTGTGTTATCAGGCCGGCCGCCATCTGATAGGGCGATGGTGATGGTGCGGGCGTGGTCAGCCAGCACACGGTAGGCCATGTCAATACCGTCAGTATCCTCGGCACCTACTTTACCGGTGTAAGGTCGAGCACCTGTACCCTGAAACAAACACAAACTATGTTTAAACGGCATACTAGATCAGGGGTTCCCTAGCTTTTCTTCTGATATACTGTACACCCACAGTCCTTCATCAACACCACCCGTCATGTTCCAAATGTTTCAACTGGATGTTATTTAACAGTACCAATCATGCAAAATACGCCTTATTTATTTATTTATTTATAGGATCATGGACTTCCATTGTCATCTCTGTTGTTATGTGTTCTAATTGTGTCTACATTGTTTATTGTCTACTGTGATGTACCCTTTTCCATTACCAGAGCGATCAAGAAGACCAGAGAGCTGAAGCGAGAGGACAGATTTATTTATGTTTTTTTTTTTTTTACTTTACATGTTTGGGTCACAGGGCATACCGAACCAATGTCGCATACTGAACCAAACGTCCTGAACCAAGCGGTTGGGGACGAATACAATGGGAACCCCACAAAAATTAAACAGCTATTCAAGTGTTGTCCCTTTATTCATTCTGCAGGAGTCCACCGCTGTGAGTCCAGTTGAACAGGTGAAGTGAAGATAACATTGTCATTAGCCTACCAGGTACAAACAGGCTCGGTCGTGAATGGCACGCTAACTGGCGGCTCCTGTGTTTTAGCTGAGCTAGACCAGAGAGTATTGGGTTAAAAGGTAGAATATGTAATGGGTATCGTTATACTGCTTGGAAACATATTGTGTTCAAAGTTGGCCCCTCCTTCCGCAACAGCCAGAGAGAGAGGGCGCAGCAGTGGTCGAGCGAGCTAGAGACTGAATGAAGAGAGGGAGCGCCGAACAAAATAGTGAATCAGAGGAATAAAATGCTTTTTTCTTCTCATTGTCTTGCAGCAATTACCGTATGTTAAAAAAAAAGCACAAATAAACCCATACGCACAAATAAATACATACACACCTCTGCGGGAAGGTGACGCATTGTAGAGCTGAAGATCTTTGCCGGAACCCGACGGGTTCGGTCTTAATTTCTATCATTTTACACAGGCTCTGGCTTGCGCTCCGGGGTGCGCGGTAAATAAGCGGTCAGGCGATGCATTTCGATTAGCGCGAAAATGGATGCTGAGGAGGTGCAACGGAGGCTGGCCTCTGGCGATTACGTTTTGGTTGCACCGGCAAAGAAAGCAAAGTCTGAGGTGTGAAAAACTTTTGCCCATGTGCATAATGAGAATAATCAGCCAGTGAGTTATGTGAAATGCAAAAGATGCGACTGTGCGTGCACACATTTGAATAATGTCGGGCTGTAAACGGGTTCGGGCTTTTAAAAAGCTGTCAATCAAAATGTACTTGTCGGGCTCGGGCCGAATTCTGTCGGGCTCAGGCCTTGTCGGGCGTAACTTTTAAGGCCCGATTACAGCTCTACCACAATGTCGGATTATAAGTGAATTACAGAGCTTCATCCTGTCTGTTTCTATGTGTCTGTGTCAGTTAAATTCGTGTTTCGATATGAGACGCGAGGGGCAACCGGCAGTTGGAAATGAGAACGTTAGTGGCTTCCATTATGAAAATAAGTAGGTACTTTTTTTAGTACCACCTCCGTCGAGGTTCCAAGCGAGCTGAGGTGATACCAAAAGGTGACGTGAAAACCTGCAGACTACTGATTGGTCGGAGAGAATCATCACTAATCACTGCGTCATTATTACTAGCGACAGACGGGGGTGTCCTGAACAAACAGTTTAGCCAGATGTGTTTTTTTTTTTTTTTTGCTGCCTCCAGCTTCTTTTGAAACAAAACGTGTCTTCTGGCTGCAGTCACATGCCGAGAATCAAAAGCAACACACCTTCGACGTTCTGTGTGTGTCGCGTTAGGTCACGGCAGTTTCCTGCGGCGTCGCTATGACGACCAGCCACCAGTCTCACGCATGAGGCGGTACTAAATCTGCAATGGAAAAAGGAGAACGGGCCACCGAGCCAAAGGGCAGGTTCTTTGCAGATACAGACACCACCCCACACTTCTAGTGGGTCAAAATGATGACTGAGAAGGATTACTTTTGCATTAGTCTATACATGTTTTTTGAGGAAAGTGCTGCATGTTATACCTTTAAAACAGATCGGTGATGCTGTTCTGCCCTCACTGTTCTCTGTGAAGTTAGCTGGAAGTGATGTAATGTAGCTTTGGTGCGTTTTATGTGGAGTGAGCACTGCGCCAGACTCCATTCAAAGAGGAACCGGTCATATGGTAACTAAAGAGGCAATTCGGCCTTTTGTGCTTTGATTAATTTGGCATGCAGTTAACACGCCAGTCATAATTTTATTTTAATGAAAACTCAACTCCTGGCATTTGTCCCTAGTGTTCTTTCACTGTTTTGGAAGAAGGAATTAATGGGAGAAAAAGCCAAACTCGCTTTAAAAGTGATTTTCTTTTTACATATGTGCTGTGGGGTGGATCTACTTTAAAAAATGTTTTTCCCCCCTTTCCATTCAGTTACACAAATCTGGTAGCCTGGATGCCAGCTGAACTTAGCCCCGCCCACAACATTTGAGGTCGGGAAGTTCTGTCTGGACTTGATCCGTTGTGGAGCAACTATGCTCAAACCAGAGCTGTTCGGACCAATCAAATTGTCAAGGGCAGGCTTTATATGATGACGGACAGATGATCAACAGTAACGTAATCAACCACGTGACCAAAGAGCGCTTGGGTTGAATTCATTTACAACTCCGTTGCTCTGATTGGTTGAAGGTCTATCCAATTGAGTGCAGAGGCATTTTCTTTCCTGGTTCGTTTGAAACACGCCCCATAATCACAGCCCAATGGAGCAGTATCAGACTCATATTCTGACTAGAATCTGAGTATGACGACGTCAGGCTACAAATCCGGGGCATTTCAGTACCTTCTGAATAGCTTCAAAGTATGGGATGAAGAGGTCAGTGTCATAGTTGGACATCTTGTTCTGCAGTACGGACACCAGGCGCTCCAGGCCCATCCCTGTGTCTATGCTCTTCTTAGGCAGTGGCTTTAGCACAGTCTCGGACTCCCTAAGCAGGATGGAACGAGAAACAACAGTTACAAACACGGATTCACTGATCGGTATACGAGTATGCACTTTGAGCGAGGCAGTCTCATAGTGTGAAAGCACTAGTTTTTCTTACTGTGTGCATTTGTTAAAAAGAGGATCATGCTGTTTTGTTCCATTCACATCAAACCAGATAATGAGTTTACTGGGCCAAGTAACACACTTAAATTTTTTTTTCGACTGCACTAACAATAGAATAAAGTGTAGAGGTGTGGAGTGAGGGTGTGTGTACATCTAATTCAGTAGCTGCACTTTATATTGGACAAAACAGATGATAATGAAAGGTGTTGCCAAATTCCAACAACACCTGAGCTAAATTCCTGGTTAGGTTTATATTTGGGTGTGTTGCTGTCACAAAGCTTGTGATCAGTTAAACTTTCTTTATATAACCCACTAAACTGGTTATGAGCCTCGCCTGAAACAGACCGAAATTACCACACAGCCATGAAGTCTTAGCGTGAAGGTGAAAACAAACGCAAAGAACCAGAAAGATTTAACATTTATCCCACAAATTGTGTTTTATTTTAAAACAACTGTAAACAAACTTAATATTTGATGTGTGAATAACTGCATCAGTTTGACCACAAAACCTGTGAACTATGTGGACTAAAAAATTAATGAGCCACTTTATTTATTCTGAAAAAGCATTGTTTGGTCCACATATCAATACAAAGGTCGGTGCCTTTAATACTGTGGCTACCGTTGCACTGCAAATTAAGAAAAAACGCAGCATTTAGAAAGAGCTTTGCAAGAGAAACGGGGTGCAAGACGCCCACAACACTACAGAACAGAACTCTAACTAAAAAGTGATACAGACATTGATTGCGGTTCACTGGCTACCGGTGTCATATGCCAAAAAGTGGTCACCCGCCAAAAACTGATTGCTGTCTACCCTATATGCAAATACAAATCGTACACAGACACATGTTCGATGAACGCCCAAGCTCTTGGGCTCTCCGGTACATTATTTTGTTGCCGGCCGTTGTGCGCATTTTTCCGGCCGTTCTGCATGCTGTTTAAGAGAAGAGGCTGGGGAAGCCACTGGCTGGCAGGATGAGCCAGGATCCCACCTTCCTCCGCCATGGCTACCATGTGCGTTGGCTGGACGATAAAGGGGACACGCGAATCTCTTAATGAGCCTCAGCCGAGCCACGCCTGATTGAGCCGCGCTCAAAGTTAGATAAACTTGCGGGAAAAAATACTGGGAACCAAGCAATCGGCCTGTTCCAAATAGGTACACGCTCCAAAAGGGGCCCTGCACTAGTATCATAATAATAAGCAAAAGGCTAATGCTAGGTCATCGCAGATATTCTGCAATGATTTCTGAATCATCACAAGGTGAAAAATAAGCCAAAAAAAAAAGCTGACTTAAAACCATTTCATGGATAGTCAACCAACTGTGTGCATCACTTTTGTGTCCCGTGAAAACTGTTTGTTGTGTTGTGAGCTTCTTGCAGCGCGTTTCTCTATTTCCAGCACTTTTTCTAAATGCTGGGCATGACGTGTTGTCAAATTGGTGAAGATGTTTCTTCATTTGTTGTGTTGTGTCCATTTGTAATTTGCAGTGTGTTGAGCCCTCAGGGCCACCGTACGATACAGTCTGTCTGCACTGATAATCGTGAGGTAAATCATGAGGTACCTATATTTTAACATACTCTGATCATTGTCCGTCGGTGAGTCTGTTACCTGTTGAACTGGATGAACACCAGGTTCCAGATCTCCAGGACATTGGGATCGTCCATGTTCACCAGGTGAGAGGCGTCCCTCCCTCCAATGCGGTCAAAGTGCATCTCGCTGCAGGGACCGCAGGGGCCGGTGTCTCCCATCTCCCAGAAGTTATCCTTCATACTGCCTGGCAGGATGCGAGCCTCCTCCATCCTGAGAGAACACAGAGAGGATTTTATTAAATCGCTTCTGTTAATAGGTAAAAAATGAAGTTTTGTGAAAACTAGGACATATGTGCAAAGTGTGAAAGCCTCGATAAGCAAAACAAATTTTTTTTTTTTTTTTTTATGTGGGTGCCTTTTTTGTGCAATAATTTGAGTCGTACTTGATGTGAATGTTTACCCCTTGATACTTCATGACTGTCCTAAACTGCCTGCTTATTAAACAAAATAAGATATAAGATATAAATGAAGATATAAATTATACATGATAAAGATAAATAAAATATGTCTGCACTGATAATTGTGAGGTAAATCTCTTTCTGAAAAATAAAGAAAAGGCAAAGCGACCATGTAAAAAATTCTTTGCGTGTATTTTATAGACTTTCCCTCCTCTGTTGAAGCTGCTTTAGCAGGACCAGCAATTTTGTGTAAGCTTTTATGCAAACAGAGATGTTAAAGGGAGTAAAAAGTGAAACAAGCCTACCAAAGAGAAGCCAACAGAAAAAAAGAAAGAAGGATCATAAAAAGTCTGATGCTAAGTGGGAAAAATGTCAACTGAAAGTTTTGAATAAATACATGGTATATAACTGATAAATAAGTGGTAGATAACTGCCCTGTTGAAACACCAATGGTAAAAATGTATTCATGTATTGGGACATGACAAAATACAACAGTGAGATATGATTTGAGACAGGGAGGTAGAGAAATGAAGAGAGAGAGATAATCGTGTAGGCTGTTGTTGAGGTGTGAGAAATGAGGAGCTCCTAGGAGCTAATGCATGGAGGGAAAAATAATTCACAGTGGGCTGTGATTAGAGGTCGACCGATTCATCGGTTTTGCCGATTAATCGGCACCGATAGTTGATTGGTGGAACTATCGTTATCGGCAAAAATCCATACCGATGGTTGCGTCCGTTGCTGGAGCGGCTGAGAAGCGCGCGCTGTCATTCATTACACAGTACGCGAGAGCTGAGAAGGGTCTGCTGGCATCATGCATTACAATAGCGGCCTCTAGAGGCGAAATAAAAACTATCACTGATGCCTCGTGTTTATTTTCGACACGTGTTACTGCGCGCTGCACGGAGAGCACATGCTGTGCGGAGAAGGCTGACATCAGATGCACGTTTAAAGCATCGACAGCAAAAAGGTATGTATACAGTACATATTAATTTGTTGAATAGATGCTGCATTAGTAGAGAAAGAACAGCACAACAGTATATTTGTTTGCTTTCGAGGCTGAGATGACGCTAAACATTAGTAGTAGGCTAACTTACCTCAAGCGGTTAAAACACTGACAAAAATAAACGCAAGTCCGACCCAAATGTCAGAATCAGAACCCTAAAGGATCGTCCACGATCCCAAACGGCACCTCTGATTCATATTTAGATAATTTAATAACAGTTAAACGTAGAGACTTACTGATTGCTGCAGCTAAAAGCTAACGAGTTAGCCGTCACGGGGGTGTCTTTGGTGTCTTTCTAGCCTTTACAGGTGATTTTCTATCCAGCCTGGAACTTGTGCCTTTTTTCAGGGTTGTTGAGCATTAAATCCAAACTGTTACATCCAAGATTTATCCACTTGATGTCCATAATTCATCACGTTTTCGGTCATTTCTGCCGCTAACTCCGTGCTACCCATAGACAGTAGGTGCTACCGACAAGGGGATCTCCCATGATGCCTTTGTTTATGTTTTCAACCAATGGGAAGGCAGGTCCGTCACACATTACGCCTTATATGGGCATCCAAGCGAGAACAAATATATATATATAGTATAAAGTGGGAAAGATAGATCCCTCCAGGTCAGAGATCGTCTGTTACCGTTCTAAACCGTTCTACAGAGAAGAATGGCGTCACTGTTTTGAGATTGTTTGTCCTTTATATGAATTATAATGCTCATTATGTTTATTTTTGCACTGGATGACTCCAAATATGTAGGAGAACTGTTTTAGACAACACACATGCTTGTGTAGCATTGCTGTGGGTGTAATATCAATAAATATGACATTATTATTTTCATTATTGGCAAAAGCGTCTGGACTTTTTTTGAAACAATGTATGTATTTTGTCAACTGTATAAGTTATAAATACTATTGGTCGAATAATCGGTTATCGGCAAATACGGCCCAACCTAGCTATCAGTAAAATCCACTATCGGTCGACCTCTAGCTGTGATTATAAGAAAAATGCTCAGAGATGACCTAAAGCAAATGCCTTCATCTGATGTGTTCACCAATACATCTCATTCTCAAGCTAGGCTCACCCTAGGTCGATCCAGATCTGTTTGCACTCCAGGTCGGGCTCCAGGCCTGCTTCAGCGTCACCCCCGAAGTAGGTGACGTACAGACGGTCTATGGGAATACCAAACTCCTGGGTCAGCAGCTCCAAGGCCATCTTACAGGCCAGTTGCTGCAGGGGGAGGTGGGAAGATGCAGAATGAGCAGAGGGAAGAAAGAGACAAGACAGAAGGAAAAAAAAAAAAAAAGAAGACCACTCCAGTTTCAGAAAAGCACATATCTGGGTTAGAGACATGCAGGCCAGAGTGGGGCGAAAATCCACTTTCTGCATATTATTCTGTATATAGCTTACCACTTTCCTTCATGTCAAAATGAAGGGCACTGCAGCAGATCAAGTTATAAGTAGAACTAGACCAATAAGTCTGACAGGCTGATACATTGGTCAATATTAGCTTGTGGCAGATATATCAGTACAAGTATAACCTATATTGGCCAATAAGTTGCAAGAAATTGCAGTACAGAAATGCCAAACTAGGTTTGAGGTAATTTAGAAACAGAGCACACTGACAAGTACATTTTTCAACTGCAAAATGTCCCGCTTAGTATCTTTGTTCACAATTTAAAAAAATAAAATAAAAAAAACTACTACCACTATCTGCTGATATCCAATTTCAGTCAGGTTGGTGACAAAAAGTGACACAACTGCAGAGTATGACAGTGTAATACCTTAAAGTAGTCACCAAAGGACCAGGACCCCAGCATCTCGAAGAAGGTGTGGTGGTAGACATCTTTACCCACATCATCCAGGTCGTTGTGTTTGCCACCTGCACGGATACACTTTTGAGTGTTGGCGGCACGACGCAGCTTGGCCATAGGGTGGGACGGGTCGAGGGTGTTGAGGAAGATGGGCTTAAACTAAGAGGAAGGCACACATAAGGAGCTAATTTGTGAGTCGTGTTTATTGAAAGTTTGCTACAAGAATCTTCTCATTTCAGCACAGAGTCAAAATGTTGTAAATCAGTCGGTACGTATAAATGAACCATCCTGAAATATAGAGGCACAGATATTTGAGAACAACGTGGAGACGCATGGATGATGTACCTGGTTCATGCCAGCATTGGCGAAAAGCAGCGTGGGGTCGTCCAGTGGGATGGTGGATGACGAGTGGACATACTTGTGCTCATAGCGACGGAAGAAGTCAATGAACTTCTCGCGGATTTGAGCGGCACTCAAAGAGGAGTCCATTCTGAATCAGCTGTCTGAACAAAAATACAAGTTACAATACAATATACAATAGAAATAAAGAAAGAGCACAGCTCAGGGAATGTTATGGTTTGTTGCATGATCACTGGTATATAAATAAAGTGTAAGAGGTTTTGAAGATTTTTGTCTCTGCATACAATTACATTAATCATCTCCATACTTGTTATAAATATTTATGACAATTTCATATTTCCATTATCAGTTAGGCCTAATCTGTCAATTATTTTTCAGATTAATCATTCAGTGTTTAAAACATGTCAAAATAGGAAGAAAAAAAGCTAATTGCATTTTCCCAATACCCAAGGTGACATCTACGAATGTCTTGTATTTATACAACCAACAATCCAAACCCAGAGTACCACCTAAGGGTGTTATTTATTTTTTATCTTCTCTAGCTTTTCCAACTTTTTAGATATCACAATAAAAATGGTCCAAAATGATGTGTAATTGCATTTGTTTGTTTTTTAAATATAGCTTTTTCTTGAGGGAGGACCCCTAAACCCCAAATACTTGCAACTAGGTTTTTCACAAACCTGGATCTGGATCTGTTACTTACAAGTTACAACATAGCATTGTTTGTATTACTGCAGTATGTCATCACTAAATCACTCAATTTAAGGATGATTCAGCTTGTTGGGTTCTTTGTGCTCAACATTTTAATCCAAAATGCACCCAAACAGCCTTAAGGCTTGAATGCATTCACGGCACCCATTGCTGCCATGGTTGCAATGCTCACATATGATATACAGAGAGTAATACTGAGTGTAGTAGTGTGAGTAGTAGTAGTAGTAGAGAGTAGTGTTTAATCTCGAGCAAAATTTAAGCCATAACTACAGTATCAATGGATGTTTTATAATTAAAATGCAGCACAGTAGAATTCATATGTGGACTTATTTGTACACTTGCTGGCAAAAAAAACCACACAGGTGGTGCCCTCAGCTCTCTAGGGCCAGCAAGCAAACCGTAAACAGCCACCCTCCCCATTCTGACTATGGAACCACCCTGTTGGCAACCAGAGAAAATGGAGACATCAAGGTGATGGCGATGGAAAGAACACAGACTGTTAAAAAACTAGTGTTGTTAAAAAAACATAAAAAGGGGCTTATCATGAGGAAGATTAGACTTCACAAAGGGTGAGACATAAAATAGGGTACAATAACTGAAAACAAGAGAATATAGTAACAACAGGGGAAATTGTGCACTTTTAAGTATGCACATAAGGATACAATAAAGGATCAACACATTTTTGGTGGGTTCGTATTTGTAACCATTACAGTCTGTGAGTGGTAAATTCTAAAAACCAACATCTTTATGTCCACAGACAAACTCCACGTTAGTCAATGGAGCAGCCCTGTGCCTTGTCTCCAAAACTTAGCTTAGTGATTCTACCATTGGGGAGGCCCACAAATAGAGACTAAAGTGAACGTTAGTTATATCCGCAGGTCAAACATGAAGTCACAGAGGGTTAATTTCCTTTTCTCCTGCTAACTAAAATCAGTTCTTCAATGTCCCCTTTGCACCTCTGCTGTGAACAAGCTAAAAGAAAGTAGTGGCACAAAATAGTGCCAGTCCTGTGAGACAGCATTCCTCTGAAATAGCTAAAAGCCGGAATACAACATTATCGTACCATCAACTGGTTAAACTGATGTGTTGGGCAGAGGCACTAGGTCGACAAGCTGACGTTAGCAATTGAAATGTTAGCCAGACAGGCTAAGAGAGAGATTTTAGCACACAATTATAACAGAAACCTTACTTTACTGAATGGTATGGTGAACGTAATGTATTTCAACAGCACCTGAGGAAAAAAATAATACTTACAAGAGTCGCTATTCTCGCAGAATGAATCAGTTAACTGCTCCCAGACACACTGCTTTAGTCCACGCTGCTCGACCAAAAGGAAAGCACAGATCCAGTGAGTACGCCCACGGCAGCCGCCCATTGGTCGGGCCACACCGGTACATCGGCAAATGTACATTTCTATTGGACAACCCTACTGTCAATCTTAGCACCAATGGTACCAACTTTCCTGCTTGGCTGATGCAATTGAAAAGACATCTCAATCTAAATAGTTTGCCCTGCTTTATAAAAAAAAAAAAGGTGGTAGTGCACATGTTCCTAAATAAAAAAAGTTCACTTAAAATAATACTTTCTAGTCAGTTATTGATTTGGATGTTTAGGTTCTGGCCAAGTACATGCGATGCATTACCAATTTTGTAATAATTAGTGATTTTGTGACGTATAATGATAATGAAATCATATTGCTTATTTTTGCAATTTGCATCCGCATTTGAGCTGTTTCAATCATTGATGTAGTGTCCTTTACTGCGACGCAATAGCGGAATCATTTCTCTGCTTGCTGTTTCCGGGGGACAGGTTTGTGCTGGACTTCCACACACACATATGCGCGCTGTTTGGGTAGTTCACTCCCTTCATTTCACTGCACCATGCCGACTGATACCAAACGTGTACGTGGCCCAGAAGTGTCCCAAAGTCCGTCTTTGTTTTTGTGCAAACCCGCGGCCGTTCTTCCCTCGCAAGGCCCCAGAGCGGACGGTCGGCAGCGGGATCAAGT
Source organism: Sander lucioperca (assembly GCF_008315115.2). Classification (NCBI taxonomy): domain Eukaryota; kingdom Metazoa; phylum Chordata; class Actinopteri; order Perciformes; family Percidae; genus Sander; species Sander lucioperca. The sequence goes on along the minus strand of NC_050179.1, from coordinate 24,718,869 downwards.
GGACGTCCGGCCTGTTTTTGTCCGGTGCGGGCTGGTGAGCCAGGCTAAAGGCTCTGCTTACATCGAGGCTGGAAACACCAAGTTGATGTGCTGCGTTTATGGCCCCAGAGAAACAGAGCGGAAAGATGAGACCGATATGAAATGTGGAAGGTATGTAGTAATTTGACTAAATGTATTTATTTATTTATTTTATTTGACTTGTTTATTGATCTACAACACAGGAAGTACACGTTAAAGCGAGACTTCGTAACTTATACGTTCTGCCTGCATTCATAAGCAGTAAAACGCAGCCTTGGTCTTGTGTGAGTAAAGTTAGACCTAGCTTATGTTGGCTGAATGTTAACGTTAGCTCATATAAGCAAACTTCAGATAGATAGTTTAAGTATTTAACAGAAGTTACATGGTTAAGTGAGAACATCAATGTGAAAAGACAGACCATAACATAAAAAGAAACAACTAGGAGCTTGCATACCAAAAATAAGTGCAAACTAGACCAAGTAGTAATTATCCACATCAATATTAAATATTTTAATTTGAAGGCCAAAAGAAGCTTCTGGCTTCATTATTTACTGGGGGCATGTGAAGGCACCTGGCACTGTTGTTATAGCCATGTGGAGTAGGTACCATTCTCTGGGAACACAAATATTAAATAGCATGCCCTTTTGATTATAAATGTTCACCAAGGGGCATATCCCTGTTATAATCTTAAGAGGTGTTGTTGTAGCATCAATGTTACCTCAATACCTTTCCTGTTTTAACTTTTTTTCTCATTCAGAACACTAGACAAAATGAGTTTGCTTGCCAAACGTTATTTGCAGAATAATCGTTTTTCTCGATTACTCTTATCAAGTTGAGACGGATGTGTGTGTGTCTATATACGAAGACTTTAACAAAACTGTATTTCTTTGTGTATCCAGGTTGACTACTGACATGCGTTTTGCTCCATTTTCCTGCCTTGAGAGGGGCTCCTGGATTCAGGGAAGCCAGGACAAGGACCTCTCCCTGATGCTGCATGAGAGTCTGCAGCCAGCCGTGTGCCTCAACAAATATCCTCGTTCTCAGATCGAGGTCAACGTGATGGTTCTTGAGAACAGCGGTTCAGTTCTGGCCCACGCAGTCACATGCGCTTCTCTCGCCCTTGCAGATGCAGGGATCGAAATGTATGACCTGGTGCTTGGTTGTTCCATACGCCAGGATGGCGTCTCTTATGTGGTTGACCCTTCTTATATGGAGGAAAACAGCTGCAGCTCAGCCAGCAGCCATAACCAGGGCGGTCTGACTGTTGCGTTCCTCCCCAGCCTCAACCAGATTTCTGGGCTGCAGTCAGATGGAGAAATGACTGAAGAGACTCTGGCAGCCGGGGTTCGGACCTGCATTGAGGGATGTTATAAACTGTACCCGGTCATCCAACAAGCCCTGGCAAAGGCTGTGCGCAGGGCTGCGCCCCCACCATCAGAGAGCTGAGACACTCATTAACCCAGAACTGCTTAGTTCGTAGTTTTTCTACTTTACATTTTCAGGTCCTTTCTTTGACAACAATACCTGTTTCTATGTTTGCTATTCAATTCTTTAAATACAAATTGATAAGACTGATTTAACTGTGTTTTCTTAATTAAATAATTTAAGAATGCACATATATGGAACTTTAATTAACTTCACTCAACTTCTGGATTGTGTCATCAACAATTGATTGCATTGCATCACAGGGGTTTTTCAGCAGCTCCAGAGCAGCTGCCATTATGCAGGATCATTACTAATACTAGCCTGACCTGAATAACTGGACGTAAGAAATGCACAGATAAATAATAAAGTGGATAAATCAAGTTGTGTTTTCAAATGAAATGATTCCCTTTGAAAACCAAACCCTGGTGTCTTGTACCAATGTTTCCACCGGAGTGACTGCTATCATACAACACCAAAACTAGGATTTGACAGCAGCATGATGGCGTTCTGAGAATCATTCAGTTAACAATTTCAGTCAAATTTGTACATCAGGGTTTTTCAGTGGAGCCTGGAAAGTGTTGACTCCTGCATTACAAAACAGTTTGCTTGCACTACACCACCTAGGTTTTTTTAAGTAATGTCAGCATATAGTCATTAAAGGGAAACTGAAGCTTATGCATGCTTGCCTTTTTAAACTTGCCCCACAAGGGGGCAGTATAGAGAGGAGTGCAATATGCTCCAGAGACATCTCTAATATTTTAAGAGATAATAAAATATTAAGTCATCCAGTATGTAAGTAATTGAGTCAATGGTAATTGAGTCAATGGAAATAAGATAGAACTTTTTTATGCCAAGGGGAATTGTTGTCTGGCAGTTGCAGTACAAAGTGGAAAGAGTGTAAATGAAATATATTCATTAAATATGAATAAGGTACAAAAAACAAATGCACTCAATCACAGGTGGGTAAACAGGTCATAGCAATGTAGCTATTTATGTATAATATACAATATGAAGTACAGGTAATGTGTATAAATATTGAATTTTATGCCCCATTATGTTCCATAAATTGTTCCATTGAGTTGTCGGGCGCCTGGGTAGCTCACCTGGTAGAGCATGCGCCCATATACAGAGGCTCAGTCCTTAACGCAGCAGGTTCGGTTCCAACCTGTGTCCCTTTGCTGCATGTCATTCCCCCTCTCTCTCTCTCTCTCCCCCCTTCCATGTCTAAGCTGTCCTATCTAATAAAGGCCTAAAATGCCACAAAAAAAATAAGCTGTAGAACCATTATCTTACTTACACTTTAGTAGTAATGGTCTTGCAGATTTATCTGAGGCAAGCAATAATCACAAGGGAAATGTGTTGAACTATAATTCTACATCAATCACACTTGATGGCAGACAAGCTTAGAAATATTAATGTTCAAAATCTGTCAAATCTGTCCCAGTTTGCTTTAAATTCTGTACAGCATAATAAAGAATCAGAAATACAACCACTTGTACTAATTTGTATTTAGTAATCCTGTTATTGTATATAACAAGAATGGATATTGTTTTGAATATTCTGTCCTGTCAATTATGCCACACTCTAGTCACAGGGTGGCAGCGTTGCTCTACTAAGAAAATATAGTTTACAAATATTCTTATATATTGTCTTTAACTTCTGGATGTATTCACATTATTCTCATTTGTACAGTTTATGAACTGCATAATCCATTTTTTCTACAGGCTTCTCCTGGCAGCATTTCAACCATAATGCACCAATGATAGTGAGCTATGCGATGTAGTTTTTGGTTTACAAGTTAAGATGATTAGAAATCAAAACAAAGTCAGATGATTAATATGTATCTTAGCTGTACTATTTGCAAATTCAGATTGGTAAAATGCCTCGCTGATGGGCCATTATTTCTTCTAATTCTTGTCTGTTCCTGGTCACTGACAGTCTCATAAGGCTGTGGTTCTTATGAGTATACATTTATAACTTCTTCAGTTACAAAACTAACATTGTGATCCATATTAATCAATGTTAAACTTGATCTACTTTCTCCCATAATGTATTTATTGAGACACATATAAAAACAATTCTAGATGTTACTGAAGCCTAGTGTGTTTATATTATATTGTATAGTTTATTCACTGGAGTCTCCAACACAGTCTGTTCTGGCTTTAAAATGTATTAAATTATCACAAAAACTGGTCAGAGTTAACAGAGGACCCCTATAAACATTATGTGTTTTTGATCATGTACATTTTAATATGTACATTAATACCTAAGTTTATGTATCCCCTCCGCTATTCTTTACCTTACTTGTTAAGCTGTGTCCATTTGTCTAAGTACATTGAGAACAATTAATAAAAATACTCCTCAGTTGTGTCCACATATTCAGCCACTCAGCTGATTCTAATTAAATTCATAATGACCATGGAATCCAGGAGCATAAATAAAAACCCACTATAGTAGAATTAGTGGGTGGCTCTTAAATGTTTTACTTAGGCCTAATAAAAGTACAAAAGAATTAAGCATCCAAATGTACTTTAGTGTAAAGGTATATTGTGCAAAAAGTAAAAGTAGGCTACTACTTTTTCTCTGCTGGGTAGCTTGTGAATTTCCACCCCTGGAATCAATAAAGTCTTGTCGATCTAGTATCTGTAATAATGCATTATCATTCCTTTGTTGATTACATTTGGTATTATTATATCTGAATCTGCAAAGTAACTAAAGTCATTGAAGTAAATCATTGAAGTGGAGTAAAAAAGTATAATATTTGCCTCTGAATTGTAGTGGAGTAGAAGTAGAAAGTAGAAAATTGAAATACCTGAAAATACTTGAGTAATTGTAGTTACTTTCCATCACTGGTATTGACTGAATGACAAGCAGATTACATTTTACGTACAATATTCATTTTACCCTCAAGTTTATATGAAGTTGTAGTATTGATTAACACAATGAATAATTTGCAGGACCTAGTTTCTTTAGAAAGAAAATACTTCCTTTGTCAGCTTGTTGCACTTCATTACTATGGTAAAAAAATCAATTAAGACAGGTTTAAATAAAATGTTCAACACCTACACTTTCAAGGGGAACTGTCTAGCAGTAGATACTTTTCAGATTAAAATTTCAAAACATACGATGAGTTGCTGTTAGTTGTTTCTAAGGTTACATTTAAAACATATTCCAGCTATTACCCCAGAATGTTTTTCTTGGCTTGTGTGGAGGTGAGTGGTGATGAACAAAAGACTAAACAGCCAGTGCCTCGAGTTTACAGCTAATTAGCCGAAAGACTACTTGGACTTATTTGTTTATCAAAACACGAGGATCAATCTGAGATGAAGAGTTCAGTTAAGCAGTTTACTGAGTCCACCATAAAAGTTACAACAAACAGAGGTTCACAAACAGAGTCTAAGTTTCCCTAGTGACAGACATGAAGTCGAAGCTCAGTCCACCAAAGTCTCTGTCTTCGATCTAAGATTTTTCTGTGTTTTTATTCTCTCCTAACAGGGGGGGTGTATTCTAGTTTCTTGGACAGAAACTGTTATCTTTCACAAACACAAGTTGCCTGTGTGGGACAACTTCTAACTGTCTTTCCTGTTTTTCTGCTTATCTGTCTGTTACACGATGCATTATTATGCCATAGAAGGCTTAAACTATAGTTAAAGGCTTAAAGGGGTGACAGAATGCAAAACCTAACTCTCACACAAAGCTAATATTTGACGTCAACTCGGTGGCTGTACCTTATTTGGCTCTAGTCTGTACCTTTGTCACGCCCCAACATTTACATACAAACCACTGATCTGAGGCCAGCTGGTCTTCTGAATCTAGGTTGCAGATCTCAGAAATGTTATACATTGTTCGTCTGCTATTTCATTACTAAATTCACTTCTGAGACTTTTTTATGCGAGAAATCAACTATATAGATCTCATATATGGGCTGTTTTACGAAAATTGATGGCTAATTGCAAATTTGGTCTGACTGTGTCGGACTTCACAAGCTCCACAGTCTGACGTGACAGCCGGCGGGTGCCTGCCGGAGTCGCTGGCTTGCTGCCCAGCCTGTCGTCCTTCACGGCTGTGGAGCTCCGTCAGGGCAGTGGCATTTGGTAGTCCAGTAACCCAGAAACGGTGACTTTGCACTGGGTATGGAGCTCCTGAACTCAGACACAGTCGGACCAAATTTGCAATTAGCCATCAATTCTCGTAAAACGGCACATATTTGAGCTTTACATAGTTGATTTCGTGCATTAAAAAAAGTCTCAGAAGTGAATTTAGTAATGAAATAGCAGACGAACAATGTATACAATTTCTGTGCAGTGAGTGTGTGACGTGGTGTGCACGGAGGGGAGAGGCTGTGTGTGTGTGCGTGTGTGTGTGTGTGTGTGTGTGTGTGTGTGTGTGTGTGTGCGCTTCAACCAACCAATCAGTGCGCAGCTCATCTAAATATTCATGATATAAGGGAGAAATCCTCTCTTTTCATCCAGGGCTTTTTCACAGGGTTGCATTAGGGCCCATAGAACAGCACCCGGGCCATTTTCAGCCCAACCAATGTTACATACCCTATTAGGAGACCTTAAGGAACAGTGTGAAATACCATATATAATCATTCTATCACCCCTTTAAGCTTAGCCTCCTATGTGTCAGAGATATTTCCTTGAACCAGTTCCTCAATGACTGCACACAGCCCTTTTGCAACACAATGCAATTTTAACTGTCATCGACTTTTATTCTACAATAGCTAATGTAATAAGTAAGCAAAGGTTTAGCTGAGGCATCATGGCCATACAGACTAATGTAGCTAATGTACTTAATGGAGACACTCCAAGTGAACAGCTACGGTAAAATCTGAATCTAATAACGTCATCACAATCACCACATTCATATGCAAACTAGGCATTAACTATTTAAAATGCGCTAATTTGCATTCATTTGACAAGGCACTGCAGGTGAAGAGGATAAACAAAATAACTAAAACATATCAGCAAAGAACTTCCCCAGTTAATGAGTTAAGAGTCTTTCCCCCTTAAATGTTAGGTTTAAATATGTAGATTCATTTAGAAGAAATCTACAGATGCAGCCTAAAACAAATACCATCTAAATGTGTATTTTGGAAGTTTGATTTCCATTAAAGTAAAAGAAGACATGGAAGCAAAATAGACCAAAATCTCTAAATTGACCACAACATGAAAAAAGTGTCCTGCATTAAACAGTAACTTCATCATTTTGATCGTAGGCTCCTCATCAAATAATAAGTTTTATTCTTGCAAAATTAACAAAATTGCAGCAACAGTCTTTTTCAGTTTAGTGTGAAGGTTTTTGTTGAAATTTTTCTAAAAATAAAACAAATACAAACTAGAAGGGCATTTGGAGAATGCAGACCTCTGCCAAAGCCATATTGCAAGTTAACGAAAGCTATATATAATTAATTTGTGTATCTGACCCGTGAGTCGGATCCACTCCAAAGTGTAATGAGTTCGTCTTTGGTCCATGCTACACCCTTCCACCAAGTTTCATGGAAATCGGGCCAGTACCACACCACGTGGTACATTCAGCACACCACTCTATGTGACCTGCAAAAGGTGATTACTCAATCAAAATAATTAACTCCTGTTTCAAATGTAAATAAATCCATCAATGAATAAATCATTGCCATCAAAACAAAAGGTTCCTTTATCATTGCTTAGACCACGACAGTCAAAATGCAAAGACATCTTGTCAAATTACACTGTACTCTGAAAGTGTGATAGTTACCCACTATGTAATATTGTCCATGTTGTTAACATTGTATATTTAGGCAGCGGAATAGTTTTGATGTCAGCCATGGCACACACTATACTTTCTCACTGTATGTACACAACAGCCAACTGCAAATACATAAATATTTTTGATGCCTTCCATTCGGGATTTCGTCCAACACCACAGCACTGAAACGGCTCTTGTCAAAGTGTTTAATGACATCCACTTGAACACAGATAGTGGCAAAACCACAGTCTTAGTATTACTTGACCTCAGTGCTGCATTTGATACGGTCGACCACGACATACTACTGGACCGATTGGAAAACTGGGTTGGCCTTTCTGGCTCAGTACTAAAGTGGTTCATATCCTATTTAAAGAATCGGAACTACTATGTGTCCATAGTAGTGCTGTCAGTTAAACGCGTTATTAACGGCGTTAACGCAAACCCATTTTAACGGCGTCAATCTTTTTTATCACGAGATTAATGTTCTTTTTGGCCTAGCAAACTTTGTAGTTTTTTTCACATGCTGTTGCAACAACTAGTAACGTTAGAAAAACTACAACACCACACCGGATCTAGCTAGACTGGGAACAAAACAACAGGCACGCCGCACACACTTGTTTGGGCTTGCGAGCCGGCCAAAGAGTAGTAGGCTAACGTTACATTTTGAGTGGATGGTGAGCGTGAGACGCCGAAATGGATGCCAATAAGATTCTGAATGGAAAGTTTACGTTTAAAAAGTTGTCGAGGGGGACAGTAGTTTCACGCATACACAGCCTGTACGACACGGAGAAAGCAGTCCAACTGGAACTGCTGCAAAGTGCAAACGCTGTCTCATTAACCGGTGATCACTGGACGTCAGTGAGTAATCAAAATTATGTAGAAGTTACTGCACACTATATTGACTATGTATATCAGCATACGGTTTTAGAACAGTGTTGTTTGTATTGTTTTTTTGACTGTTTTTGTCATTTGGGACATTGTCCACCCCCCAGAATTGTTACATTCCTTATTAGAAAAACGTAAAGGTTACAAATGTCCTGCTGTGGCATCCAATTTTTGGACCATTTTGTTTGTACTGTATAAGCAAAGTGTTAGTGTTACATCTCAGTTAGGTTAGGTTATTGTAGGAATTGTGCAATAATGACAGATTCACACATTTTTCTTTTGTTTACAGTAAATAAATAATAAACAATTACAAATCTTAAAGTGAAGTTCATAAAGTAACTTTCTTTGCATTCATTTGATTCCCAATTAAGATACACTGGTAAGAATGGCTTTCCATTGTTAATATGTACTTAAAAACAGTTCTGAAATGCTGTTTAATATCTACATGCTTCCACTGGCCCAGATTATGAAAAATAATAACATAAGTTATCATAGTTATGCGGACGATACACAAATCTACATAACCATGTCGCCTGGGGACTACAGTCCAATACAAAAACTGGCTAGGTCCATTAAAGAAACTAACGACTGGATGTGTCAGAACTTCCTTAAATTAAATGAAGAAAAAACTGAGGTGATTATTTTTGGAGCAAAAGAGGAACGATTAAGAACCAGCGCTCAGCTTCAAACGATAATGTTAAAAACAACAGACAAAGCCAGAAATCTTGGTGTAATTATGGACTCTGACCTGAAATTTAACAGCCACGTTAAAATAATAACAAAGTCTGCCTTTTATCACCTTAAAAATATATCAAGTGTTAAAGGACTTATGTGTCAACAGGATTTGGAAAAACTTGTCCATGCCTTTATCTTCAGTAGACTTGACTACTGTAACGGTGTCTTTACAGGTCTCCCTAAAAAATCAATCAGACAGCTGCAGCTGATGCAGAACGCTGCTGCACGAGTCCTCACTAACACCAAGAAAGTGGATAACATCACTCCAGTACTGATGTCTCTACACTGGCTTCTTGTGCCTCAAAGAATAGATTTCAAAATACTTCTACTGGTTTATAAATCACTAAATGGTATAGGGCCAAAATACCTTTCGGATATGCTTTTAATTCTGTATTAATTTCTAACTGTTTTAATGTTTTATGTAAAGCACTTTGAATTGCACTGCTGCTGAAATGTGCTATATAAATAAAATTGCCTTGCCTTGCCTTGAAAGCTTGTACAGAAAAAAAGATATACAACAGCAAAATTATCAAAAAATACTGAACAAACTGTGCAAGAAAAAACAAAATATGCTGCAAATGTATTAACCTCAAGGGTCATCCAATCTCTCCTCTCTGTCTGGCCACAACATTTTGACATCACACCTGATATCCTGACTTGCAATGCAACGAGGGACAATCTGCTGTGATATCCTCACCTGTCACCTGTTTGCATTTGGTTGTTCTAAATTGTGAGGAAATTGTATTGTTCCCCATATAGCCTTAGTCTAATCATCTGGCAACTTTTATAACAGAACCACATGCCTATTATGTATCTAATATATGTGTGACAGGTTATTGTGATTGTCGGGTGCTCTATTTTGCATGTAGGGATTTACACAATGAATGTGTAAAATTGCATTTGAGAGTAATATGATTTAATAGCAAATGAATGCAAACTTTTGATCTATAAGGCTTACTCGATGCATTTTGTGCCAAAGCAATGACAAATGACTATAGTCATGTGAACAGCTGACCTGATGTTCATATAAATAGTCATATAGTTTGATAAAGTTTAATAGTCATTCGACGATTGTGCCAAAGCTTTAAAACTGTAAAATACGTAATCCTGTTAATTGTACTCCCCAACCTTGCATATACTTTACATAAAGAAGTCATATATTTTAAATTGACATGAAGAAGTCATGTTAGTTTAACAAACAAGATTTGCATATATTGAACATGAGTAGATCATTTTCATTATCTGCTGCTGGCTCAAATGCTGGAGCTGCCTCTGTAGCTTGAGCTAGCTAGTATTAAAAAATACCACCACACACAGGCTTACACTATTTGTGTTGATTATTTTTTTGTTTAAATACATGCATTTATTTTTATTGAAATAAGTTGCATGATGTGTTATTATAATTTTATAATTATTTTGCACATATTTTGCAAGCAAATTCTTATTTTTTCTTGTGTTCTCAATGACACGTGCACATTTGCCTCTCCTGAAGGCTAAACTCACTCAGCTAACATAAATATATTTTGAATGTATTTGAATATATTTTTTAGATTATTTATTTTAAGGGGAATTCAAAAAGTTCAATGGAAAAGGTATTAAGGGAAACTTCACAGTTCGAGGTGTTTTCACTGTGGATTTGTTTAACTGTTACGTTGTTGTTGTTTTTTTAACTACAATCAATTTAAAATATTTCCAAAAGTCAATGAGTAATCGTGTTAAATAATCATGATTTCAATATTGACCAAAATAATTGTGATTATGATTTTTTTTCCATAATCAAGCTGTCCTACAGTTAAGTCCATTGCGCTTTTTTACCCTTCCCATCAGTGTGTCACTCTGTTGACACTTTGGTGTGATCGGAAGGCTGAGGTCGGTCAAAGACCTTGTTTTCCCGAAACATGACCATCCCAGCATTCCATAGGTCAATATCACTCTGATACAAACACTGTTTTCCCATCAGGCAGATGCATTCTCAGCAAGGCACATATTTACTCAACAAAATGCATATATGAGGCATGACCCATGTGGAAAGTAAGAATATTAAGGTCAAATTGCTGTTCATGACGTGTACCACACATCTGCAAATCCCTTAATCTTAAATGCAATTCTAGAACGCTGGAGTACTCATTTAAAACCATATCAAGTGTACACTCTTCGATGGGTATAGATGGATTTCCTATTGTATAGTCTGTATAGACAGTCTGTATCATCTTAGTCTTGCATTGCCAGACCTTCCTCCACAGTGCTGCGGAGGAGGGTCTGGCTAGTCCACACAGCATTCTGGGATGGGAGAAAAATGTTCTCTGGTTTATTGGCATTTCTTTAAACCAAACACAATCATCTTAGGCGGCGCCGGACACTGCAAAATAGCCTCAGGAAGGAACTTGTTTTAGTCATGCAACAGAAAACTCAGATTGGACAGATAGTCTAGCTAGCTGTCTGGATTTACCCTGCAGAGATCTGAGGAGCAGTTAACCATAGTCCTCATGAATCCACCAGAGTTTAGAATGCCAACACAAAGAAAGCGGAAGGTAAAGGACATCCAACCGAAAAGAGGGCCATCCGGCGGAATTTCCGGCAGAACCTGAAAAATCCTGGAAGTGGAACATCGTTGATATAGACTAGTGTCATCTAGACTAGATCAGTGGTTCCAAAGGGGTGTCCCTTCAAGGGGATTCCAGGGGTTCCCCAGCAAAAGGGGGAATCATTTATTTTCACTATAATTCCATCCATAGAATGTAAGACTATTGTGTTAATGGGTTTCATACACTTTCTGTAATAAACATTTAAAAAGCAAAATTCCTATCAGATGGGGGTCCGTGGTCTAATTTGTGTCAGTTTAGGGGTTCTTGTTGTGAAAAAGTGTGGGATCCAGTGGACTAGAGGACACCCTCTCTGCTGTTTGTGTGTAATCAGAATTCACAGGCGGGCGCCTGGCTCACAGCTGCCACATCACCACAAGAAATTAATATGTTGCCTTTCATTTCCAACTTATTCATCTCAACCTGCTGGAATGAGTTTACACTGAATGGCTATAATAAGGCCATGTGGACCTGTATATTTATCTGAGTCAGTCACTACAGTAACAGGGGCATGTCATTGGCAGAGATGCTCCAAATCTCTGAACTAGAGCCCAAGTCAAGTCTCAAGTCTTTGAACTAGAGTCCACATATTTTGCATTCAGTGCTTCTTTTTGTAGGGCCATGTTGTGTGTTGTATGTATGTAAGTTGTTAAAGCCAAAGCTTATGATGAATGGCAGTTTGTTAGTTGTCCTCTCTCACGTGTGGCAGCGCGCAGTAGATACGTTACATATTACGTGTTACGTAGGTAGGTTAGAGGTTAAGCAGGGAGGGGAATAACATTCATCAGACCTAGATTTATCAGTTTCCCTAAAATTAAAGATTGTTCATGAGTGTGTATGTGACCTCATTATCTTCCTGTTTCCTGCCCTGAGCCAGACAATACAGCAGCCATCACCAGCTATCTGGGAACACAGTTATTGTTTCTCCCATCTCTTAAAATTACCGGATTCCTTGGAAGCAAGTCAGAATTAGGGCGGGTGGGGTGATGGGAATGGGAAAGTGGTTACTGCGGGGTTGGAGCGAGTGGCTTGATCTGAAATGACAGGAAGAGTTAGTATAAATCTGAGTAAACCGAGCAGGCAACAGAATGAATTCTAGGAGTTGGCTGGGTTGTTGTGACAATTTTAGCTTGTAAATGGTTACATCATATCATATCGAATAATGAATGGAAGCTAGTCATTGGTCACTATGCTGCAAGAATGCAAAGCAAAAGTAGCCTGTTGTAATATCCCCACTGGGGATCAATAAAATTATTATAGTTATAAGCCAGAGTAACTCGAACAGGCAACAGAATGAATACTAGGAGCTGGCTGGATTGTGATAGTTTTAGCTTGTAAATGGTTAGCTACATCATATTATATTGAATAATAACTGGAAGCTAGTCATAGGTCACTATGTTGCAATTGCCCTACTTGCAGAATGCAAAGCAGAACCAGCCTTGTTACAGCCTTTTAAAACGCCAACCATCTCTCAGATTCGTTCAGTGATTCAACTAAATGAATGGGTGAATATAATGAAGTCAAACTAAGTGGTGAAATTAGAGGAGGCTCAAAACCTAACATTTGCTCAAATTGTATAATTTCTTTATTAAGAGGAGTCTGATAAGAGAAGAAGTAATAGGATGTTACTCCTCCACTGTGCTGGAACAGTGTTGAGGGTTCATTAAGTGTCACAGTTCTCCCTCTCAAGCATAGGATAAGCAACAAAGACCCTAGTGTCTCAGAAGGGATGACAAAACTCACTTTAAACTATCAACTCACACACTGCAAACACAGTCACACATGCATACGCAACCCAGTCTCACGGCAGTTTGTAAAATAGACAAACAGATAAGCTGTATTGCTTTGTTGTTTGACATAAAGAATATGTGGTGCAAGCACAAATTCATTTCTCATTGAAATACATTGTTTGAAATTGTGTCACAAAAAGAGGGCAAAATCGTATCCGTGTACACAAATCAAAACCCAGTCTCACGGCCGTGAGACTGGGTTGTGTATGCACAACACACCCACAGAGGAATGTAGGTTTTTGGTAAGTGATGTCAGAGGTCACCGAGGGTGATGAGGTGGATTATGTGGGTGTTTCGGGGTGAGTGGGAGGACCAGTCTTGTGTGTATAAATACCGAACTGTGGAGACAGAGCATGAAAAGAAGAGTGCAAAGACATCACTTGGAGCAACATTTTAAAAGACCTGAATAGGAAGAGGATCTGCGATGGCCAACCACAATGGTACGTGATTTTCTCTATCCATCTATCTATCTATCCATCTATCTATCTATCTATCTATCTATCTAAATATCTATCTATCTATCCACCCATCTGTCTGTCTGTCTGTCTGTAATGCTTATTGTCTACATCTCTTGCTCCCTTTCTCTCTGCAGTCAATATTACAGTGTGCTAGAGTGTGCTGATGCATGAATCAACACTTGGGTGTGATATCACCCATCCTAATTCCTGCAACAAGTCAGCTAGGACAAGGATCAGACTGGCTAAAGGACCCTACATTTTACAATTTAGCACATTGATTATTTGAGCTACATTTATGGCTCAAACTAATTTAGTTTTCTCAGTTTAGCACACATAGCTTGACATTGGGAAATACACGTATTAACTTTCTCGCAGGGAAGTAGATGAGAAGATGATTAATGCCTGAATGGTAAATATGAAGCTACAGCTAGGAGAATTAGCTTTGCTTAGCATAAAGACCAGAAACAGTGGGAAACAACTACCTTGGCTCTGTCTAAATGTAACAAAACCTGCCTACTAGCACTTCTAAACCTCACTAATTACTGTAACAGGACGTGTCTCATTGGGGTCTGGCAGCGCCATGGTGACGACAAGACTCCAGGAAGTCACTGCGCTTGGCAAAAGTCACATAAACCCCTAGCCTAGAAATCTAGACGCACCCTAGTGGCAGCTAACTTAATTTGCAGCCAGGGGGGTCTAGGCACTCTCCGTTGGCTTGCGAGCTGGAAAAAACCAAACTCTGGTCAGGCCAATCACATCGTGTATAGAGTCGGTGGGCGGGCTTATGGCTGCTGCTGCTGCTGGGAACAGCGGTCTTCTGGAAGACTTGGAGTTAAGCTTTTCTTTGAGAAAAGAACGAAGAACGGCACTGAAATCATTCTTAAGAAAGGAAGATGTGTTCAGAGTTTTGCCGACCGGATACGGCAAAAGTTTAATCTATCAACTAGCTTCTCTACCTTCTTCGTTGCTCTGCCTGGTTGTAGCGCTATCCTATCACGTGCAGAGGGAATTTGAAAGACAACCGTTTATCCCGCCCCTCGGATTGAGCGTTTTATAAATAAATATGACGTTTTAATCATTAAGTTTTAGAAGTGTTGGTAGGCAAATCTTGCTGCCTTTAGACAGAGCAAGGCTAGCGGATTCCTCCTCTTTCCAGTCTTCCTGTAATGCTAAGCTAAGCTAAGCATCTCCTGGCAGGAGCTTCATACTTACTGTACAGAGTTGTATTGATCTTCTAACTCTTGGCAAAAAAGTGTTGTTTCCCAAAATGTCCAACTATTTCTTTAAAGAGAACGTGTACTGAAGATGAAAACTTAGTCATCAAGTTCAACTTGTGGCCACAATGCAACTCTCTGTCAACTGTGAGTAAGGTCACAACTGAGCTGAAACTCTTCCATCACTTCCAATATTTTATTTAGCAACAGGACAGCCAACCACAGACCACAGAGTTTATTGCAGACTGATTGAACTTTGTCTCTGTTAGGTTTGATTAATGATGTGGATCTGCGAAGTCATGAAAACAACTTGGCTCACCGCACCAGGGAGATTGATAGGGAGCGCCTGATTGTCCGCAGGGGTCAACCCTTCTCCATAACTTTGCAGTGCTCTAAGTCTCTGCCCCCCAAACACCACCTGGAACTGGTCCTGCACCTTGGTGAGTACAGCCCACAGCCTCACAACAGATACTGTGGCTAAATGCTTACCCAATGTGAACCATTCTCCATTTACAAAGGCATGGCATACCCAGGCAAGAACGAAACAATAAGAAATTCAATATAAAACATATTTATTCAGTAAGTAATGAATGTGAACACATCATAACAACTTACTGTAATGCTGCAGTCAATTGGATCCCTATACACTAACAGTTTAGTTTGTCCTGCAGACTGGACTGTACTATTCTCTTCCAAGTATTTCTTGACCTTTAAATAACTAGTAACTTTCACCAGATTTACTACCAATTCATAGCTACAGCAGAACAATGAAGCTAGCAAATATGTGCCAATACGTTAGGCAACAAGGCTAGTTTAGCTGAGTGTTAGGATAGCAAGTAAGCTTATACACTCATGCTGAACAAAAAAAATAAAACACACCTTACACGTCAAGCTATAACCAACACTTCTATGCAGCAAATATGTAGCCTATACTTTTAAACGTTAATGTTTAAAAGAATAAAGTAAAGTTTTATATGATTACAGTTAGCTGCAACTACAGCTGTCTTGGCTCTGCGCTACATTCAACCATCATGCTGATTTCAGCAATATGTTGTGATCCTGACTCAGATAAACAGCAAGAAGGTAAATTGATGCCACAGCAATATAAACTTTTGTATGTTCTTCAGGTAAGAGAGACGAGGTGCTGATTAAGGTTCAGAAGGAGCGTGGGGCTGGAGACAAGTGGTGGTTTAACCAGCAGAGAGCGCAAGATGAAATGCTGCTGACTCTGCACAGTCCAGCGGATGCTATCATTGGCCAGTACCGTCTGGCTGTGTTGATGATGTCACCTGATGGACGCATTTTAGAGAAGACCGACAAAATTAAGTTCCACCTGCTCTTTAACCCGTGGTGCAAAGGTAAAACATAAAGCAAAGTGCACACACACACACACACACACACAGAGCTATGTGTTTTCTCCAAGAGAAAGGTCAGACTAACTGCATTTATCGTTTGTGTCTTGATTCAGCCACAAGAAACAAAAACTAAACGGATGTTGTTTTTATATTTACATTCAGCGGGGGTTTCTATGCTCATCCTGTCAGCTGTTTGGTTCACCCATGGGCAAAGATAAAAACCATATGACAGGAGGATCTCATTACCAGCATCATCAAAACACCAAATTTATGTCATGTTTTTCTAATTGAGGCCGTCTTAATGTCAAAAAAACTAATTTAAAGACCTTGTTAATGAATTAATGTTAGTGTTTATTTCATTAACAAGAGGACAGTGTACTCATGGTTGTGTGTGTGTGTGCCAGATGATGTAGTGTACCTCCCTGATGAGAGTCTGCTCCAGGAGTATGTTATGAATGAAGATGGAGTCATTTACATGGGGACCTGGGATTACATCAAAAGTAATCCCTGGAATTATGGACAGGTAACTCACACACACACACACACACACACACACACACACACACACACACACACACACACACACACACACACACACACACACACACACACACACACACACACACACACACTTTGTTTCACTACCTTTGTGGGGACCTGTCATTGACATAATGCATTCCCTAGCTCCTTACCCTAACCTTAACCATCACAACTAAATGCCTAACCTTAACCCTTACCATCACCCTAACCATAACCTAATTCTAACCCTAATCCTAAAACCAAGTCTTAACCCTCAAACAGCCCTTTAAAGTTGTGGGGTCCAGTATTTTGGGCCCCACAAGGCTGTGCAGACCCCACAAGTATACTGTATTCCCGGTTTTTGGACCCCACGAATATAGTAAAACACACACACACACACACACACACACACACACACACACAATTGAGTATGTCTGTGTATGACAGGCCAGTAGGTGGCATGTGTGAATTGTCACAGCAGCGTGACAGAGGAGACTCTGGGGATTCGGCTGGATCAGGAAATCTGTTTGTTGGACGGAGATAACTTCTGGACGGGAGGTGTCAGAATGTAACCAAACCACACATACAAGGGCTTGTACCTTCACAGCTCACTGGGAGGACAGAGAGGAAGAGAAACAGGCAGGCAAACAGATAGATGGCATATAGAGAGACAGCAAGGTGGAGTAACAGACACTCACATACACAGACCGACCAATGGGAAACAAACGTGATTTGAAACCTGTTTTTAAAAAAGGTTCAGAGGCCTCTGCTGCTCAACAACCAACTATATGTTTTCTTTGCTCCTCTCTCATGTTTTCTCTCCCTGTGACTCTCTCTCTCTCAGTTTGAGGACTATGTGATGGACATCTGTTTTGAAGTCCTGGATAACTCCAAGGATGCCCTGAAAAACTCAAAGATGGACGTTGAGCACAGATATGACCCCGTCTATGTCAGCAGGGTGATCACTGCGATGGTGACGATCTCTTCTACTCGCTGCTAAAACAACACTGACAGTTTAACAGCAGTACAATCAAAAAACATCTGCATTTAGCTTTCTCTGTCATGAAAGCTTTCACATTCAATGATGTAAACACCTAGGGTGTTATAGCTACTTCCCAGAAACAGATCAATAGAAACCCCCCCAGGAAGGAGTTGTCATCATACTAACCTTACTGTTTCATTAACAAATGATTCCTACATACAGTATGACCCTATAGATACTGTATATTGTCAGAAAGATAAACATGAATACAAATCTGTCCTTTTCAAACCTAGCTTTAAAGATTGACATGTTGTCTCCACCCGTTCAGGTGAACTCTAACGGAGACAGGGGTGTGTTGACCGGTCGCTGGGACGACTCGTACTCCGGTGGAGTTCCACCATACAGATGGACCGGCAGCGTGCCGATCCTTCAACAATGGAGTAAGGCCGGCGCAAGGGCGGTCAAATACGGCCAATGCTGGGTCTTTGCGGCCGTCGCCTGCACAGGTGAGGCTTTAACAGATTTCACTGCTGCATGATTGAATGAAGTGTAATAGTTCTGAAAATGAAGGAAAAACGTGTTTTCCTGAGTAATTGCTAGTAATTGACAGTATAAGACATGTTTTTAATGGGGACATGTTATGCTCATTTTCAGGTTGATAGTTGTATTTTGGGTTTCTACTAGAATATGTTTACATGGCTTAATGTTAATTTTTCTCATACCATCTGTCTGGAGATACAATATCAATATTGGTACAAAATAACGGCCTCAAACGCATCAAATTCCGCCAGACGAGCCCCCACTTGTCACAAACCGGGCCGCACGGCCATGACAAAAAATAAGCACTTAAAGCCAATTAACAAATAATTTATTAGTTTAAATCATAAAGCAAAAATAAACTTAAACTAACAGTGGGATGTGTAATCAATGACTTTAGTAAGATGAGTGAAAGAATGTTTGTGTAGTGTTGTACGGTGCAGTAAAACAAACCAAAAACCAACCAAGGCCAGGATGATGGTGAGTCCGCAAGGAGGGCGCACAACTGAATCCAAAAGGCCTTTTTAAAAGTTCACTAGCTCATAGAGCACAGGTGTTGCCAGTGAAACAAATGAGCCCAGGATCTTCCACTCTACTAACCCACCCTCTGCCACGCCCAGCTGCAGTACCTGCAAGGAAAGCAGCCACACAAACACACAAAGCCATAACCACTTTGAACTCACACATGCACTGACTTCACAGTCTTACCCCCCCAACCCCCGGACTTTCTTCTACTCACCTACTGTGCAATATTTAATATTTAATACTTTTGATAATATTGATAATACTGTGCAATTTCATTACTGCGCAATATCTGTATACTGTGCAATATCATTACTCCACACTGCATATCACACTGTATATAAAACCATTTTTATTTTTTATATATGTATATAGCATCTCAGAACTGTGCACCTTACCCCCCCCACCTTCTATTCTATTCTATTCTAAACAAAGAAACAGACAGACATGGCGGAGAGGGTCGTCACACTGTATTCACCCTCTAGTCTGCTCTGATTGGTCAGTCTGCATCTGCGCTTTGGCGTCATTGCAGCCAGGGAATGACTGTGATGGTACTTTATACCTATATAGCATAGTTGTGACTTTACAATCGTCCTAACAGCTCGTTTAAAGGAACAGTTTATCAAAAAAGACATGACAATCTCACTTTTCACCATATGGGACCTTAAAAGGAATACATCTGTGAAAGATGCATATTCACTTTCTTACCAAGAGTTAGATGAGAAGACTGATACCACTATGTACTGTAAATGTGTAGCTGCAGTCAGCAGCTGGCTAACTTAGCTTAGCATAAAGTGAGTCCCCAATACACTTTAAAACCTTAGTGTCAACAGACTAAAGCCAATTTGGGGTGCCATATTTAAAAAATAAAATAAAAAAGGAAAGGAAGGAAGAGAAAGTAGGTAGGAACAGAGGAATGAATGGTCCCAGGCTGATGTGTGTTATCTTCACAGCGCTGCGCTGTCTGGGAATCCCAACACGCCTCATCACCAACTTCTCTTCAGCCCATGATGTCGATGGAAATCTCTCTATAGACATCCTGCTGAATGAAAGATTGGAGCCCTTAGCCGACGGAAGAAAGAAAGACAGTAGCTGGTAGGAAGGAACACAGATTTTAAACCAGATATAGTAGAAGACATCACATCATCTAATGTAATGAATTATCCCCTCCTCTCCTCTCCTCATGATTTCAGGAACTTCCACTGTTGGGTCGAGTCCTGGATGAAGAGAGATGATCTCCCCAAAGGATATGATGGCTGGCAGGTTTTGGACCCCACCCCTCAAGAACTGAGTGATGGTACATTCCTAATCTTAAACCTAATCTCTGTTGTTCACCTCTCTCTCTCTTTGTGTTTTACAAGACATGTCTCACCTTCTCCACCTTGAAAACTAAAAAATGTACATCCTACATGTGGATTGTTGTGTTTCATCACTATAAACTCAAGACTGTCAGTGCTGGCTTCCTGTGGTATCCTCTTGTAATATTTTAGATTCAAGGCTGGTTGGTGTTTTCTAAAAGCCTGATAATCAAACTGAAATACCATCATTAAAAAAAATCATAGGCTTGCTTCTGCAGCTTGTCACTGTGTCAACTATTTAAAGATGCAGGAAATGGTTTGAAGAAATCCATGACAAAATACACTTTTACTCTTCAGGTGAGTTTTGCTGTGGTCCGTGTCCAGTGACGGCCATCAAGGAGGGAAATCTGGGAGTAAAGTATGACGCTCCGTTTGTATTCGCCGAGGTGAATGCTGACATCATCCACTGGATTGTCCAACGAGATGGCCAACGGAAGAAGGTGAATGAAATTTGTTTTGATCTGTCTTTTATATTTGCTTATATTTGGAGTATTGAAGGTTTGTATCATGTGGACGTGCCGACAGTTTTGTTGTCATTACTTAGAATTCTTCATGGGGGCGACAGAAACTACGCACTATAGCTTTAAAAAGCAGCTGCACTTTTTAAGACCAAAGAATTAAAAAAAGACTTAATGATAATGATGATTGATATTATTGTTACAGGTCAGTGTGGACCAGTCGGGTGTGGGGAGGAACATCAGCACCAAAAGTGTTTACGGCGACTACAGAGACGATGTCACTCTACACTACAAATATCCTGAGGGTTAGTAAGAAAGTCGTACAAAGAGGAATTAAAAGAATGGGATCACTGATTGCAGAAATAAACAGCAGCCATAGTGTTAAACACTGATTCGGAAATTTTCGTCCAAACTTTTTCACGCGGTTAAAAATACATACCACCTCAAGTTGTGTCAATCACGTCTACACACTGCCTCTGAAATTTTCGTCTGTCATTAAAAAAAAATCAGATTTGGTTAAATTGTCTGCGTTTTGTCGCATTTTTAGGTGTTTTGTGCACGTCCATAGCTGTCAGCCTCTGTTCAGTATCAATTGGTTCGCAGAAATCTTCTTTTTAATATGTGGCTCCAGTATGGCTAGCAAAGCATCAAACTGAGCCACTGACCTGATCCTGAAGTAAACTTTAAATCGCTCGGGATAATCCCTCAGCTCCTCCATAAGGAGGTGGAACTCTCCTTGCTCTCTGCGCAATCTCAGGATTGGATGGACCCAATATTTCCTTATCCTTTTTCTCTTTTTAAGAAGAGAGAGGACAGCAAAATCAATCTCACTACTTGAAGAATCAATTTTGTATTGTTTTGCAGGGAAACAAATCTGTTTCTGGCGTGACAAATTTTAAATTTTTTTCACGACCAGTCGAACGACGAACGCCATGCAACCAGTAACCAGTAACGTAGCTCAAGCACGGCGTTCGTCGTTCGACTGGTCGTGACTGCTTTCCCAAGATGGCGCCCACATGTATAGGTCAACGGTACTGTCTTTATAAACTATCTTTTTAATAAACTGTCTGTACACTTACAAAGTTCTCAGTGCTTCGGTTTACATGTAAGGACCCTCATTATGCTACCGTGGAAGTGTGGTGCTATTTTGAGCCTTGTTAGTGGTATAGAAATAGCGATTTATTTTTACTTTCCTCGTGCCCCGACAACTAGCATTATAAGCTAATTAGCGGTTTGGGCTAAAACTGGTCACATTCAATTAGCATGAAAACATATCCCAGAGAACGGTCGACTCTCTAATCATGTGTTATTAACCCCTAGGTTCATTTTGCTTCGGATTTCTCCTTTAAAAGAAATCATACAACTGATTGAGCATGTAACTGATGGACGCTCTGAAGCTCCAGCTTTCTGTAACTTCCACTGTTAAACTTGTGTAATGTCTGCTCATAGTCATCTGTTTAGACTCATGGCTAGGGCTAGTTGTCATGGACCAACGTCCTCTTCACAGGCTCCAAGGAGGAGAGAGAGGTGTACGAGAAGGCAGGACGCAAGGTCACAGAGCCGACCAATGGGAGCGCAGAACCAGGACATCTGAAGCTGTCAATCAAGCATGCTAAGCCTGTATTTGGGACAGACTTTGATGTGATTGTTGAGGTATGGAGTGCTTAGACTGTAGCTGAATAAATAGATGGATGAAATGCTAAAATGATTTAATTACATCATACACAGGGAATCTGGGGCTGCATATTCTTCTTGTATTCTGTTTGATTTATGGACATACAGTGAGATACCATCACAGTGGTCAATTCATTCATCCACTCATGAATCCTCTCTGCCTGCAGGTGAAGAATGAAGGAAGCAGAGATGCTCATGCTAAGCTGACCATGCTGGTCATGGCTGTAACTTATCATTCTCTCCACCGGGGGGAGTGCCAGAGACAAACAATCAGTGTGACAGTACCCGCTCACAAAGGTTAGTAAGTAAACACTCAAATAAACACACAATCTATGGTGCGTTCCATTTGTACTCGGAAGTCGGATCTTCCGAGGTCAAAGTCGGACACATTGCCCCCTGACCTCGAATTTTCAATGACAATCCGACTTGTAAACGGAACGCATTTAACTTGGGTGTGACATCATTCCCAGCTTCGGCTTCCGAGTTCTGAGGTAAATGGAACGCACTAAAAGTCTCTGGTGCAGACATAATGTAAAACAACAGCGCTGTGTCTTACCTGCACACTTCATCCCACTCTTATTTTGTAGCAGCACGATGTATCATTTTCCATCATTTCCATGTGTGCGTGTGTGTTCAGCCCACAAGGAAGTCCTACGTCTGCACTATGACGACTATGCCAGGTGTGTCTCTGAGCATCATCCGATGAGGGTGAAAGCTTTCTTAGAGGCTCCAGGTGAGAACGAACCCATCATGACCGTCGCCAACATCCCACTGAGCATGCCTGAACTCCTCGTACAGGTAGGTATACACTGAGCTCACCCAGAGGTCATAGTTGGACGGAAGGTTTATAATGCTGGTGTAATGTGTGTCTAAAAGAAAGGTAGAGGACTGATTAGAATTAAAATATGAACTATTTGAGCGTGTAGGTCTAGGTTAATCTCAGTTAAATAAGGTTGACGTTGAACTAGGAGTCTACTGACATCAAGAATTTGATGTTTCATATATGAGATTTAACTGCACGAGAAACATCCCATGCATCATTCTTGGAGGTTGTTATCCCGGTATTTAATGGAAAAAATAAGTTTATGTATAAAACCGCAGGATAATGTATGTACAATCAGCTGGAAGCTCCTTGGATTTTTTGAAATTTTCCAGGAGCCTTTCCTGCATTTTGACTGACTGTACCAGGGTTACGATTTTTTTCCCCCTCTGTCTCTGGGCTCATTTGCATACTCTCCACAGTTCTCCAGATGCAAATCTAAAATGGACATTTCAACCCTGAGTTCAGTTCCTGTGGTTGGGTAGTACCTGAAATTCTTTGGACAAAAACAGGCATTCATCCCAATTAATCCACAATTCTGTCTGGTGGAAGTCTTTTGATGTTTTAATGTTTCCAAATTTGAAACTGTGACGTCCTACACTGTAATTATTTAACATATATGTTAAAGTTAAAGCTATCGTCTCTTTTTCCAGGTGCCTGGAAAGGCTTTTGTATGGGATCAAGTAACAGCCTACATCTCCTTCACCAATCCTCTGCCAGTTGCTCTGAAGGGTGGCGTGTTCACTGCGGAGGGGGCCGGCCTACTGACGGCCACTGAGGTCCATGTTAAGTAAGTATATGTGCAAAGAATTGACAGCCAATATACAAATTCTTCACACAACCACATATATCATACACACTAGAATAAAAGATGGTGGTTGTGTCCATATCTAAACATCCCACATAAATTAAAAAGCTGGTTAGAATTAAAAAGGCTGCCTGGCCTCCAAAAAGTGTTAAGTCTATGTCAGAAGCCCAGAAGCACAATAGATCAGAATGAGTATTTTGAGTTTAAAAACTAGCTGTTGTAGCCAAACTAGCAGTGTTTGGTATATAACCTACAGAAGCCCTGAGAGGCAAGTGAGAAAAACAAATCTAGGGATCCATTTTCTAAGTCTGATCTAAATTGTTTTCTCTCCTGTGAAAATAATCCTTCTAAGTTTTTTAATATTTTTTTTCGTCCGTGAAAACAGGTGGGGGGAAAAAAGACTAAACTGATAGATTAGCGCTGATTCAAATACATTTCTAGCCAAAAGAAAGACATGACAGTAATAACGTTACATAACTTGCTAACACACAACATTGTGTTTAGAGCGCATGGATAAATTAAAACCATGAATGCTTTTAGTCCTATTTAGAACATAGGGTAGTGCTAGTGGCCTCTTGTGGCTGAAATAAGGATTAAATCAACAAACACTTAGAAACTTGATCCTGACAAACTAAAATACTGTATGTTTCACCTGCCAAAACCAAAAAAGGAACTTAGAAAATGTATCCTAGTATCCTTTTTTTACCTGTTCATAAACACAGTAGAAAATTATAACAGATCAAAATTGTCCAACACTTTGGTTCACGACAGGACCTCAATAAAATAAAAATGAACTATTCTTTCTCTTTTCTTTTTCAGTGGTTACATATCTCCGGGCCAGAAGGTGTCTGTTGAGTTTGTATTCTCACCCATGCGGACCGGGGTCAGGAAGCTCCTGGTGGACTTTGACTGTGATAGACTGAAGGACGTGAAGGGAGTCGCCACTGTGGTTGTCCGCAAGAGATACCACGTTGTATAGTGACATTATAGACATAGATAATGTGACATTTTCTGGATGGGAGAGGAGGAGCTGCCTGTTTGAATGTATTGCAAGTGATATAACAGTAAACTGTATATGCAAATAAGTTCTTAAATGATAAGTTTGTGTCTTCCAGGATGACTGTGCCTTTATCCACAAAGAAAAGCTGGACACAGTGCTAGTTTAATTACGTTAAAGCCACTATGTGTCAGATTTGAACACTTCTGACTTTGCATTACGCCTGGCACTAGATGCCCACATGGAAATGCACAGAAAGACAACAGGTGACTAGCCTGGGTAAACCCTCACGAACTTCTGGCAAATTTGAGATTTCCTCTGCAAGTCAGTCTGGCGAAGAGCCCATTCAAACCCATTTCCAAAGTCCCCAAAATCGAGGCACCAATCACAACCGCTGAGGCGGGCTTTACGCGACAACAATAGCGCAGTGACGGCGAGCAGCTTTTTGTTTATATTCAACATGACGGCTACCGAAGCGCAGCGTCACCCGGATCGTTGGTCTGATTGGTTGGACTATCCAGTGCGCCCTCGAGGCATTTGTGCGGCGTCCGTTGGTGACGCCCCTTTGGAAATGAACTGTCATTGAACCTTTCCCAGACCCACTCTGTTACAACTGAGAAGGGTCTGGTGCCAACCAGGCTAACAGGTGATAGCATCTAGATGGCAAATATGTAATTGATTACTTTTTGTTTATAATCCTCCTCTGTACCGTTTCATTTCTTGTATTTCTTACTTTCTCCAACAGAGTAGCCAAATTTAACAAGTTTCCTTCTATCTTCATTCCCTTCTCCTGGTCCAAATCATCGCTGGGTTTTATTCCCTGAATATGAACTGAAATGAAAATCATCAGGGCAATAGTCATGAGGTTGAGGGTTAAAAACGTGCTATATGCTTTGTTATGCATATACTTGTTGAAAAGTATCTAATTTCACAAAATCTGTTGTATGTTTTGTTTCTTGATTACCTTTTTGCACTGCTTCCAATCCCATTTTAGTCAAAATATAATGGAAGATGAAGAAACTGAAGACATTTTCATATTATTCCTAATATTTTTGCATTTTCATAATAATTCTGTGTTCAAGCTGAGATGACACTGCTTTCAATAAAGTTTTTTTTTCCCACCAGTATTGACTTGATCTGATTTGTTAACATCGATGTCTCTGAGCTAGGCGATGAGTTGGCTATCTGCCACATCATTTTAAACAGTACAGCAAATTATTGATAAGGTGAATCATACTGTCAGTTGAGTTGGAATTCAAAATAAAGTGCCCAGAAAAGATTTGAGTAAGCTGGTCCTCAGTGGTGTCACACGGATTCGCTGGTTTAATAACGTCATGCAATGGGCGGTATTTTCAAGTTTTAAAATTTCTTGTGTAAGGTGTAGAAAATGTAAAAACATTTTTTATTTCATATAGTAATATTTATAGTATATATAAAACAGTATTATTAAAAAACAATGATTCAGAAGTCGCTTAAGACGTTGCCACGGCAACGTCACAGCACCGGACGCTTTACCGCATTAATTTTGTTGAAAACTTCGTTGTGTGAAATGTAAAAAAAAAAAAAGTAATGTGGCAAGGCGGGTGGCGCTAGGGGAGGAGTCGCCACCCGGGTCTAACTAACCGACAACGCCACCTGGGGACTTCCACCCCAAGAAATGTTTATTTCTATTTCAACAAGCACCCCAGTTGTACAAAAGGCTACACAGGTTCACTAACTGAAGTAAGACAGAGACGTGGTTACAAAAGAAATATTCATTTATTAATGGATAATTTATGACTGGAAGTGCCTGTAAAGAGGATGGTTAGAAATGAGGATGTTTGACTCAAATTGCCATAGAAAATGTAGAAAAGGTTTTATTACAATATATATTTAGCAATCACATTAATTCTTTTAAAAACAGATACACTCCCAGTTATGGATTAAATTATCAAAGGAAAGGGGGGGGAAGTGGGCAGAGGCCAGCTGTGGAGAGACAGTCTACTAAGGGTGTGTTCCAGGGTTGCACCAACTTACCCACCGCATGTGCCCACTGCAATCGAGTCACTGCAAACCGGTTCACTGCAAATCGTGTCACCACAAATCGTGTCACCACAAATCGTGTCACCACAAATCGTGTCACCACAAATCGTGTCACCACAAATCGTGTCACCACAAATCGTGTCACCGTGCTGTTATCACTACAATCTGTGAAGGGAACCACACTAACATGCCTAGTCTCCACCACACGCTGGCTACTAGCTCCACTAGAAAGCAAAATAACAGTTTAACAAAATCAAGAAAACAATAACCTAAAATACAAACAAATCAAACAGGGAGTGTCCTGGGGTACTAACAAAGATGTACTAAAATGATTAAAATACAAGAAACAACTAAACTAAGGCAAAACAACTGACAACCTACAATTCAGACAGAAGATTACATTAATGACAAGTTTAAAAGCAGTGTGTGAACATTTAGCTCAGGTAGTAATCATACCAGACTCCCATGCTTTAAATTACTCATACCTTCACTCATATGTACTCAGTAGGCTAAGGGAGAGTTCATCACACCACTCCAGGTAGGGGAGCTTGGAATCCCTTCCAGGCCCAACAGTCAGGCAGGTAGCAGACTGCTGCAAAATATACAACTAAGTATTTAAAAACACCTTGAAAGCATAAAACAGACTTAACACAATTACATACCTAAAAGTCACAGAGATGGTCCCATGTGGCAACCAACAGCCAGAGACAAAGCCAAGAGGCAGCCATGATGATACAGGTGCTTTATATAAGCTCAGCTAATGAGGGGGTTTGGCCTGGGTGGAGCTAATTTGATCTAGTTGAGGTGCGTTCAAGAACCAACAGGATGCAAAGCTTACTGCACACACCACTACAGTAAGTATTTTTTTTATTTTATATAGTAACATATAAAGTATGTATTCAATGTCTTTTATTTATAATATCAATGATTCAGAAGAAGATTATGTCGTTACCACGGCAACTTTACGTCGCTGACTGACGCTGCTGAAATGCGCATCCATTCATTTCACTTTCCACCCGACTACAGTAAGTACTTCAACTTAAGGGCTGTTCATTAGTTGAATACACGAGCCAATATTGCGGCCATGTATTCCGTGTGGCCCGATCTCTATAGCGTTTTATCACTGAAGTCTTAGTGTGTTGCTGCATTAACTATTTTATACGTATAACGTTACCCGCCAAGTAATTCCGCCAGCTGTAACATCCATTGCTGGATTGTGGCACTGACAGCTACCAAAACCAGTTTAAATGCACGTATTTGCACATGTTTCTTATTAAATCATTAACAAAGAGTTGTTGGAGTGGTTAAAGTGCACTATAGATGTAAGAAGTATAAATATTAAAAAAAATATACCGCCATCGGGGATGGGCTGGAAGAAAAAAGTGGCCCTGGACTTTTCCAGAGGATTTGACTGACCCAAGCGCTTACGTAGCGAACAGGCTAGAAAAGACCTAAACGAATAAAATAGAAGCCTTTTCCTGCCATTCTTGTACAGAATGCCACTAAATGAGCGTTTCCTGATCAGTGCATTAAAAACAGTCAACAACACAGGTTCTACAATAATAATTAAAATGATAAATCCATTTTGATTTTGCTCTAGATTTGGTGTATTTTTTCCACTAGAATAAATTGCTCCATATGAATGTACTACTGTACAATAGAATACGTGTAATTATTTAAATATTGCACTGGGATACATTTAATTATTGCTGAAAGCAGATAGCAGTATTCTGTAACACAGAACAAGACTTTATGCCGGTGTTTCCATTTTCTGTACGCCAACATATACATTATATTTATGTAGGCATTTCCTTGTGTCAAGTAAATGTGGTGTGATAATTGTAGCCTTGAGATTGATTTGTATTGTACGTATTGGTTGTGATTATGTAAGATTAAGATTTAAATAATACTTACAATATTTAGATCATAGCAATTGAGAAATGCTAATTTCCTTTAATGCTATTCTAATATTTTTTCTTTTTCCTGCTTTACAGCTTTGCAACACATTGACACCCACAACACACATATATCCACGCACACCACACATTTAACCAACGGCACTTTTCAGAGCCCCTCTCTGCACTCTTGTCTCCTTTACTCTCTCTCACTAGCCCTCTTTCAATCACTCTCTCTCCTACTCTCTTTTCAATTTGTGTATTGTTTGTATTTTTGGTCTGTATATGTGTGCCATGTCCCTCAATTCAGACGTGAGGGTCTTTGATGACCCAAATGAGGCCAGGGTCCATATGGCAGCATTAATGAGCTATGCTCATTTAAATGAGGCCAAGGTAAGGATTTTTGTGATAATCAAATACCAAGGTCTATAATAGAATTACAACTTTTGCTGTTTATTGATATAATGTAAAACTTTGTTGTTTTACTTGTTACGTTTGATCTCAATCTCTGCAAACGTATAGGCTGCCATGGCGATGGAAACCCCTGCCTTTCCTCAAAGGAAAAAGAGGACAAGCAGGAAGAGATTTCTCAGCCATCCAGTGGTCAAAAGCAGACGTGAGAAACGTCGGGAAACACTGTGCCCTCAATCAGGTTTGTTTTTTACTATACCGCAAAAAATACCACTTTGAAAAGGTTGTGGCAATGTTTGTGAAACTTTTTCAAACTATTAAATTCAAACTACTAAAGAGAGCTTGTGACTGATAATACTTGCTTGTATTGTTTTTTTATGTGTACTTAGCTTTGGATAGTGTGCCA
Organism: Sander lucioperca; assembly: GCF_008315115.2. Taxonomy (NCBI): domain Eukaryota; kingdom Metazoa; phylum Chordata; class Actinopteri; order Perciformes; family Percidae; genus Sander; species Sander lucioperca. The sequence goes on along the minus strand of NC_050179.1, from coordinate 24,689,268 downwards.
AATGTAAATTTTAATTGTAATTCTTGCTTAGTTTCATTGCCTGCAGTCCTCACAGAACATTTTCATATTAAAATGAGTGTAATTTTAGATTGATTAATGGGTTAAGCAAAAATTACTGTTTCTGCAGTTTCACAAGCCAGAAGAAGGGATCCTGTGCATGAGGAAGGCCTTCAGATGGAAGGTCACGAGGTGTCAAGTCTTGGTTAGTGTATTGATTGTTACAGCGGTTGATGTTCACTATAATTTTTTCCATTTTTTCCTTTTATTTACACATCTGTTTCATCATAATTTAGCAGATTTTGTAAATCTCACCACAAACACAGTAAAACATAAAACATAACTATACTGGATGCAGTCATTAAAATGTTAATTGACTGTTTAATGCAAATATTGCTCTGGATGCAAATATGGAGTTATAGCATGTTGTCATTACTCATCAGCATATTTTTTTCGACTCAAAGGTGGTTCAATATGGTTCTTCCTTAAAGTCCATAATGATTTGAGTTTTAGGGAGGCTTACCAGCTGTTTCATTTTTTAGAAACCCATCTTCAAGAGTTAAGAGACACTCTTACTGCAGTCCACGTTCCGGAGGCAACAGACACAACAGTTTCTGCTTGGGCACAAAGGCAGCTTCTCACAGATGTGAGAATGAAAACGGCTAGGCCAATGCTTTTTGATGCCAAACTCTCATCTGAGAGAATAATAATCCAAAAGTGCCACAGATGCGTTGCTATAGAAGCTGTCATTAGGTGCCTGGACTGTGTACCACTGGACATGGAGTTCCTCTGTGCAGCCTGTGACATGGAGGCCCATAAGAAGAACATCTTCCATGACAGAGAGGCTATGTTTCATGGGTTTCTTGAGCCCATTCCCCCGACAACTGCTGTGGTGCTGGATGAAAATGGCCAACCTCAATTTTGTGAACAAAGTAATGTATATGTTAAGACTAATAACACATTACAATGTCCTAACTGTAATTCCCCAAACATTGTGTGAGGACCATGTTTGTATTTTACATTTTTTCTCAATGGCTTCTAAAACGCTAACCTCATTCTCAAAGCTAAACTGACAAAAATATGGTTGTTGTCTATGTATTGAGTCTAAGTGTATTTTTTTTTTAAACGTAACAATAACAGCTGGAATAGAGTTGGAATAGGGGCCAGTTGTGTTATTACTGTTGTGTTTTGCATACATCTTTCAGACTGAGGTTAGCGCTTTGGGAAATGCATCAAAAAGATTGAGGAAAAACTGTAAATACACCCTACATCATTTTTTTCTCTATTGCAGTAGGTCAACTGCCCATTCCTACAGCCAATACAGTCTGTGGATGCTCTCATGACCTCACAGTCACTCCGGGGAAGCATATTTCCGTGGTTACATTTAATGGTATGTTGTTTTGACTATACAGTATAAACGCAAATGTCTTTATGAAATATAATATGATCAGGCAAACTGTCAATATCTGATAACTGAAATATATTTAGCTTTTACTATGTCCACAGGACGATATGATGTCTGCTTGCCTCGGAAATCCTGTCCATCCTGCTCTGCAGAATGGACTCCAAGTGTTAAAGACTTGCTAAAGTATCGGTACTGGCCAGCCACCATCAGCTGCCAGACCCTTTACAAATTTGATGTGTTCACCTCATTTGAACAAATGAAGGTGACCGCACCAGCCATGTCCAGACAGGCCTTCCTGAAAATGCTGGAGCACAGATCTGTCCAAGCTGAAAGGGTAAATCTTCTTGAATCACACTGAATCATATAAGTATATACCTAATATTTAAATGTGGGCACAGTTTTCAATGAAATCCTAACCAAAGATTTTTAATATATAGGCTGGAAGTATCTGTGCAGATACATTTCAGCGCAGCTATTTTGAATTTTCTTACTGTCGCTTCAAAGAAGAGGATATGTGCCAGGTCCAACATTTTGACTGTCCAGCATGCTCTCCAGACATGTTGGCTGTCTGTTCTGATGGAAACAGAAAGCATTACCGTTTCTGCAAGTCAAAAGGGTAGGTATTCAAATATTTGATTGTCTCAGAAAATGGTAAAAAAAAGAAAGTTAATACAAATAGTAGCCCTTAGGGTTGTCTTTGTCATACCAGACATTTTTTTCAATAAATAGTAAATGTAGTACTCGGTGATTTTTATTATTGACTTGCATGTTAACTTATGGACAGGACTGAGGCTTGTTTCTGGCAAAGGACGAGGAGGTTGCTACATTTGTGGACCGTATCAGAAGCAACATGAGAAATGTAAAAAAAAAAAAAAAAGATTTTGTTTATAATGATAGTTGTACAATATATGTTGTTTTGTTTTAACATATGGCTAAACGTGTGTAATAAATGATTTTATAGGCAAAAAATGACAGTGCTCTTTGTGGTACTGCCAAGTTCACAGCTGGCAGAGAGATGTCAAGAAAGTCTGGCTCTCAGATAGATGAGGAGGGCATTCAGGTTGCAGTTTGCCGGTATGTATTTGTGTGTGTGTGTGTGTGTGTGTGTGTGTGTGTGTGTGTGTGTGTGTGTGTGTGTGTGTGTGTGTGTGTGTGTGTGTGTGTGTGTGTGTGTGTGTGTGTGTGTGTGTGTGTGTGGTCCGTGAGGGCGGTTTCATTCAGGTTCGAAGAGAGAGTGTTATAGAGGATTACTAGTAGTGTGAGTCTTACTAAGATTTGAAAGCTTTTAGCACTCATGATTGGTGCGTGGTATTTATCCAACCTTTGTAGCAGCCAAGTGTTATATTTGTTGTAGGGACCCAGATACAGATGTGTGCTTAAGCCAGGCCTTGGTGGGTTAGTTTATAATTAACCACTAGATTTTCTTCTGATTAAACAGACATGGGTTTCTCTTACGAGGACTTAACCATTACCGGGGAGAAATATTTGCCTACCCGATGTTTCTACAAAAAGAAATGTCCAAGAAGGCAAATGTTACATTCTTTTGCATGGATGTTACTTGCAGGTAATTCTCAATGTCATATTGCAATTATATCACTATGTTTAAAATGGCCTGTGCATCAGCTTTACAGTCACGTTAGTCATTTCAGAATAATGTTGTCATGTCAATTAATGATGGATCTCTTTAACACTAACAAAATGCTGCACCTGCTTTTTAGGTACTGGCCATACCTTAACAAACTAGCAGAGGGGTTACCAGAGCTTCTGCCCTTGACGGACATGAGGCCATTTCTTAGCGTCATGCACGCTAAAGCCCATACAGCAAAATGCGAGGTACATGCAATTACTTCAATTCTGGTGTGACAGTGGCTACAGGGAATTAGAGAGCAGGCTAACAGAATGTGCTGTGTGTTAACCTTCACCAACTGCTCAGCTGCTAGTGCAAATTTGTAGAACAGGGATTTAGTTTTCACATGAAAAAAAAGCTTATGTTATGACTATTTATAATGTTATTTATCAAAAGCGTTAATGTAGATATGAACTGTATTCTATTATCTAAAGGATTTTTAACATTTTGTGCATATCATGCCTGATTGTATTATGTTATATCAAAGATCCTACTATATATGTACAGGTATGCTACATAACCCTTCTCACGCTGTGTTGCAGGTGAGATTGGGTGGCAGAAGCCAGGATGGAGCAGGAAACACAGTGGGAGAGGAAGTGGAGCAGGTACTATATATAATTTATGTCAATGTTTTATGGATGCAAAGACTCATTTAAGAGACCAAAACACTAAAGAACACCAGTAAGTGGCAAGCTTGGTTTGAGAAATTAAGAACATCCTTTATGTCTGAGTTGTAATAAAAGATTATATTTTCACAATGCATTCATATTGTAGGCATGTGTTCCAATTTAATTCCAGGGTTAAGCCAGGATATGTTTTCTCTTAAACTATCCAGTTCAAGATATTGTGTGAAACTAATATTTGTATGTAAAGGAGACAACATTCTCTTTATAGGTGAACAGCTTTCTTTCCAGGGCAGCTCTTGTCACAAAATATATGACAAAAGCAGGTTGGTATTGCACCTACACAACACAGTGTGATAAGGAAGAGGAAAAAAAAGTTCAGTTCAACAGACTTTTAACTATTGTGTTTAGTCATGTCTATCTGTTTTCTGTATTGCCTTTTTGATGTGATTTGTTACTTTTTGGCTTGATGCATTTTTGTTTTAATTAGGAAGAGTCAACATGCTAACCCAACAGGCCATGGGTTGGAACCGAAGAAAGAGGGATAACCTTCATCAAGCGTTAGCCCACAGATACATCAAAGTAAGGGCTAATAACAATTGTCTTCTTATCACACTAGGACAATATATTATTTATGACAAATGCCTTTCTAGATTCTAATCTCACAGCTACAGTATATTGATTTGTTTCTCTTATCTACACCTCCTTCTGGGAATCTATAAAGATTATGTAATTTATTGTTTCACCTGTTCTGATGAAGGTCTCATATCGAACGTTTAACTTAAACTGGTGTTTTTTACATTTTGGAATTTTATTTTTTCTCTTCAAAAGATCACAGATAGGGCAGCGGTGGAAGCTGTCAACCTCAGGAGCATCAAGGAGCAGCACAACGTGGATCAGGAGACCACAGAGCATTGGGTGTGTGATGTCAGGCAGTGGGCGTTAACAGGTATTTTGATGTCCTTTCATACATCTCTTAATGACTGTACCTTTATACGCACCACAGAAGGTGGCTATATTGAGTATATATTTTCTCCAATTGTTTCAACTATTTAGACAGAGTCTACACTCCAGGGTGCATTGAAGACCTCAGGGCTGAAATTGAAAACTTAACAGTAACCCTTTTGCGCAATAAGCAAGACCTGTATCGTCAGCATGGTTTGTTTTCTAAGTGATTTAAATAACATTTTAAAAAAAAAGTTATAAAACAACAAAAACATTCTCGTACTATGATAGTTTCCTTTTGGTTTCACTTCTGCAGATAGCAACCAGACAAGACAGAGAAAAAGAAAGACAATGACACAGCTGAAGATGAAGCTTCGTGATCTGGTCTCGCAGTACAACACCACCGTGGAAACAGATCAGATTGACGAGGAGTTGGCGTGCAGTCTGACAGAGGGCTACATCCTGCCATGGGAGACACATGAAGATGGTATGATAATTGCTAGTTTGGTTTTTTCTTTTCTCAAAAAATATTTTTGTAATTATATAATATATGTAATATTATTATAACTATGTCTTGTCCACTACTTTATTTCTTTCCTCAACCTAAAAGGCGCTACCTTCAGGTTGAAGAGGTTGGTCTTTGACCAGATAATGCTGCTGAAACGCATGGAGGAGGAGCAGAGCATCCTGGTGAAAGAGATGTCCCAACACGTTATGTACCTTCTAAAGGAAGTACAACAAGTGGAGGCACTCAAGGGACAGACTTTGGAGAGCATCAAAACAAACAGTTTGTACTACATCACACATATGTACGTTGTCTGTGTGATGTATCATCTTTTTCATTCTGTTTTTCCCCACAATTCCTCAACAGATTTTGGTGACCTGACAGAGGACGCTACACATGGGCTCAACAGTGTTCTCGGTCGGAGGTGGCACTACCTAAAAAGCCAAAAGAAACAGGCTGTAAATGCTTACAGTAGTATAGCCTCGAAGGAACTTGTTTTCTTCCATATACAGGAGGACATTGAGGAGTGGGAGGTCAACGGCTTCACTAGCCCCGAGTCAGAGGAAGAAGAAACGTAAAGGCCACTGCCTCTCTCCCTTTACGCTACTGTCCTCTCCAACTCGGCGTAATCACTATGTATTGTATTTCTTGTGTATACCCCTGTGAAGTGTTGAAAAATACATCTTATTTAATTAGTTACTTGTTACTGTATGTAAAATCAATCAAAATACCTTTAGTGTAGGGTGGCCTTGACATAAAAAAGCCTTTATGTAAATTTTTTGTACATAGGATACTAATAGTGTAATAATTGTTGGCATTACTCTTTAAATACTGTTTTAACATTCCTATAGGCCAGTAAGCCTTTTGTCAGGGGATTTATATTTGCTAATAATAGCCTATGTTGGATAAAAAATTTTGATATTTCAAAAAATTTCAAAAATGAATAAAAATTAGGAGGCATTGACTCTGAGGACCATCTAGGGGTCCCGTACCCCCTGTTAAAGATCTGTGACCTAGACTGAGGTTGCTGATCTGCTAGGGAGCTTTAAGGGAACCCATTGAGAGAAAAAAGGAAACCTGTTTCTGATGTTCTGATGTTTGAAAGTTCTTAATTTTAGATTTAAATAAAGATGTATTGTCCCAGAGGGATATTTGTTTTAACAGTCTGTACAGATAGCAATATATAGACTTACATCCCTATACTTTTGTTGTCACTATGTTCTATGAAGAAAATATAGCCATTTTTTAAATGATTAAAATAAATAAAAGTGTAAAGATATATGCCTATACATTGTTTAATATGTGCTTAGAGTCCCTTGACATAGACACAAAATGTGCCAGGGCTACCTGGACCTGGTTTACTTGTAAACTGTGTATTATTAAAAACATTGAAGTCATGCTGTCTCCTTGACTTTCTACATTTAACCCTAATCCCTGTTAATGCAACATGACAGGTAACAGTTAGAACGGAAGCCCTTATGAAAATATAGCTCAACAATATGAGGGGTTAATGGAATTAAATGTATTTTTATTGTTCCTTCGACTTGTAAAAAACACTTTTTTGGCAGTTTCCGACAGTGAAAGGCTACATTACCCATAATCCTCAGCCGCTGTTGCTACGCTTCCTACCGAACGGTATGTTATTTCTAACTGAATTTTCAAAAACTGAAATATTTAAAAGAATTTGTATGCATCTTAACTTTTTCATAATATATATACAGGACATGCAGTGTATTTACTAGTTCGGCTATACTAGACACTATACATAATCACTGGATATATCTTTTTACGACCCTAGCTACAACGCTCTTTATAAACAGGAAGAGCCAGCGACCCATAATGTTTCTCATCAGGTCGATACCTTTCAAACGGTGTATTTGGTTAAGCTCTATGACAGGGTTTTAATTTTTACATTTTATATGCCTATTGCATATGCCATATCAGTCATTGTTTTCAGAGAGCACTTTGAAGGCCTGTTTTTCTTGTCGCTTTTTTAGTTTAAAAAAGTAACCAAAATGAATCACCATCTCTCTCTCTCTCTTCCCCTTTCATGCCTATCCACTGTCTCTATGTAATAAAGGGAAAAGCCCCCCCAAAAAAATCATTAAACTTTAATATGAGATGGATTTACTTCAAACCTACCTAGCCTTGAAAATAGTGGCAGATATGAAGTGGCTCAGGGAAAATTATCTTCCTGCTGTATATGACAGGTTCAACCAAACAAGAGTAGTGATTGTTGGAACAGTTAAATGACGAAGCAAGACAGCTATTGAAAGTTTCATTAAACAAAAAGGAGATAGAACCTACTGTATGTATCTCTGCATCGCAAAGATTAGATGCAGCCTCACCTAAGGACCTGTAACACCTGCTAAGATTAGCAGCCCTATGTAGGCACGCAGGTCAATTGCATCCATCCTTTTCCAGCTGTCAGGTTGAAAGTTGAGGCAATGTCATGCATGGGCATGGGTGAGGCATGGTGATGAGGACCATATTATTTAGCTGTTCTTTGACAAAAAACTCTCTTTTAGCTTGAGGCATTTATTCTTTATCTGAAGATGACACACTGGTTTGGATTCCTCCCTATCTTCTTCAAAAAGATTTTGTGACTGAAATGGTTTGAACTTGAGTCATGTATGTGGTCGAAGAAAGGTGATGCTGTAGCACACAAACTCGTGTTTGTATGTGGTGTTCAAAATTAACTTTTTCGTCCACCAGCCAAATAGCTAGTCAATTATCAAATTATACCAGCCACTAAATAGATTAGCATTGTATTTTTGGTTGGTTAGTGAACCAAAACACTCCTTACATATTTTACCAGCATTTGGCTAGTAGTAATTTTGAACCGTGTGTGTGTGTGTGTGTGTGTGTGTGTGTGTGTGTGTGTGTGTGTCTGTGTGTGTGTGTGTGTGTGTGTGTGTGTGTGTGAAATGACCTGAAGACAATCTTTGTAACCTGGTGGTGTACAGCTTACATGGAAATATGACTAAAAGTAATGTTTCACTTTTTCTAAAGTCTAAAGTCAAAAATTTTTATTTAGGGACTTTTATGCTGTTAAACACAAGATAGCTATCTCGTGGCCTCAAGATACTATCTCGTGGCCTCAAAATACTATCTCGCCGAACACCGGCATTAAGCCGGCCGGCGGGGGCCCTCCGAAGGCGGGTCACGTTTGCAAATCGGTCAGTAGAAAGTGTTGGAGAACCGCAGCTGCGTTACGGTAAAAGCTGTCAAAAGTGTCCGGCCGTGGTCTCCAGAGGTCGGTCTCACTGCCCCGAGACTCCTCGGTGCAGTTCTCTGGAGGCCTATGTTTTCAAAAACTGGGTTTCCGAAATCGTGCAGAAGGTGGCTGGGAGAGTGAGCCGGGCTTCTTACCCATTTAAAGTTTGAGAATAGGTTGAGATCGTTTCGGCCCCAAGGCCTCTAATCATTCGCTTTACCAGATAAAACTGCGAGACTGAGCGCCAGCTATCCTGAGGGAAACTTCGGAGGGAACCAGCTAGGGGGAAGTGTCAGACCTCTGCCCGCTTATTGTGCACCTTCCCAATCGAAGGGTGCTTCGGTGGGATTTTCTTCCAAGTTTTTGGACCAGAGAATGGTAGGGGGAAGCGGCAGACCTCTGCCCGCTTATGGTGCACCTTCCCTGGGGTAAATCGAAGGGTGCTTCGGTGGGATTTTCTTCCAAGTTTTTGGACCGGAGAAGGGTAGGGGGAAGCGGCAGACCTCTGCCCGCTTATGGTGCACCTTCCCTGTGGTAAGTCGAAGGGTGCTTCGGTGGGATTTTCTTCCAAGTTTTTGGACCGGAGAAGGGTAGGGGGAAGCGGCAGACCTCTGCCCGCTTATTGTGCACCTTCCCAATCGAAGGGTGCTTCGGTGGGATTTTCTTCCAAGTTTTTGGACCGGAGAATGGTAGGGGGAAGCGGCAGACCTCTGCCCGCTTATTGTGCACCTTCCCAATCGAAGGGTGCTTCGGTGGGATTTTCTTCCAAGTTTTTGGACCGGAGAATGGTAGGGGGAAGCGGCAGACCTCTGCCCGCTTATGGTGCACCTTCCCTGGGGTAAATCGAAGGGTGCTTCGGTGGGATTTTCTTCCAAGTTTTTGGACCGGAGAAGGGTAGGGGGAAGCGGCAGACCTCTGCCCGCTTATGGTGCACCTTCCCTGTGGTAAGTCGAAGGGTGCTTCGGTGGGATTTTCTTCCAAGTTTTTGGACCGGAGAAGGGTAGGGGGAAGCGGCAGACCTCTGCCCGCTTATGGTGCACCTTCCCTGGGGTAAATCGAAGGGTGCTTCGGTGGGATTTTCTTCCAAGTTTTTGTACCGGAGAAGGGTAGGGGGAAGCGGCAGATCTCTGCCCGCTTATTGTGCACCTTCCCTGGGGTAAGTCGAAGGGTGCTTCGGTGGGATTTTCTTCCAAGTTTTTGGGCCGGAGAAGGGTAGGGGGAAGCGGCAGACCTCTGCCCGCTTATGGTGCACCTTCCCTGGGGTAAATCGAAGGGTGCTTCGGTGGGATTTTCTTCCAAGTTTTTGGACAGGAGAAGGGTAGGGGGAAGCGGCAGACCTCTGCCCGCTTATTGTGCACCTTCCCTGGGGTAAGTCGAAGGGTGCTTCGGTGGGATTTTCTTCCAAGTTTTTGGACCGGAGAAGGGTAGGGGGAAGCGGAAAACCTCTGCCCGCTTATGGTGCACCTTCCCTGGGGTAAATCGAAGGGTGCTTCGGTGGGATTTTCTTCCACGTTTTTGGACCGGAGAAGGGTAGGGGGAAGCGGCAGACCTCTGCCCGCTTATGGTGCACCTTCCCTGGGGTAAATCGAAGGGTGCTTCGGTGGGATTTTCTTCCACGTTTTTGGACCGGAGAAGGGTAGGGGGAAGCGGCAGACCTCTGCCCGCTTATGGTGCACCTTCCCTGGGGTAAATTGAAGGGTGCTTCGGTGGGATTTTCTTCCAAGTTTTTGGACCGGGGAAGGTCCTCCCTGAGCTCGCCTTAGGACACCTGCGTTACCGTTTGACAGGTGTACCGCCCCAGTCAAACTCTCCACCTGCCACTGTCCCCGGAGCGGGTCACGCCCGGCAGGGCCGGGCGCTTGACACCAGAAGAAATCTTGTAGGGTGCATATCCATAGTCCTTTATAATTCTTCTTCATATTTTATAGCCTATATTTATACTTTTTACATGTATATACTTGTTTATTTACCAACTTATTATTTATATTCCTTTAAATGTCTTGATCAACTGTGACACAAGAATTGTCCCCCGGGTTATCAATAGCATCAATAAAGATCAATAAAGTACTTCTGATTCTGATTTTAAATTAGCCTATAGTGGAGTGTGCAGACTGGTTCATTAATTATTGAAGTGTTTTTGGGGAGAAAAGCTGCTCCATTGTGCATTCTCCTTTTATATACACTTATCTTGAGGCCACGATCATACCGTAATGATTTTAACTAACCTGGTAATTGCGATGCGTCCAAGGGGGGCAGTTGTTATTCTCATTTACTGCAGCATTGTAGTAGTGGAGTATCGACAACTTTCAGTTCTTAACAGCAGTAGATTGTTGATAAAGTGTAAAAGTTTCACGATTGCCCCTCCTTTAGTTTTTCTTAGGAAAAATATCAGTTCAGGCAATTCAGCTCTGAAATTGTCAGTACAGTAGCCACAGAACAATTTACTTTATTACAACCATTCAGATTCGAGCATCTGCAAAGGGAAACCATAAAACAAAATCAAAATGTTTTTCAAATTACTCAAAATGTTTTTCAAATTACATGTATTGCAGTAAATATCTGTCCGTTTTAAACATTTTATATAATGATAATGTTATTGAGCATAAAACAATAACAACAAACTAATTAATAATAGACAAATAACAAAAGAAATGAATTAGTAAGCATGCTTTTTAAGTGTGCAATGTATCCTGGATGTTTGCAGGGTGACTGCATGGGAAGGTAGTCAGGCTGGCTGCCAGGATGGAGACCATGTCTTTCCACTGAGAAAGAAAAATCATAAAGGGGGAGAAAGACAAAATATTAGTGAGCGGTAAAACACATTGAATTAATATTCATTACTGTAGAATTTACTAAATACTGTTTTAGAATAGTCTGGGGACTAGTGCAGTTTGGCTGTTGTTGGTGGTTAACCAATGTCAGTGTTAGCAACATCACTGTTTTGTAACTGCAACAGCTCAGTAACAATTCAATTTATTTTATTTCAATTCAATTTTATTTATAGTATCAAATCATAACAAGAGTTATCTCGAGACACTTTACAGATAGAGTAGGTCTAGACCAAACTCTGTAGTTTACGAAGCCCCAACTATTACAGTGGTTGCCTCAAGAGCAAGCATTAGCAGTAGCTATTGCGACAGTGGCAAGGAAAAACTCCCTTTTTTGTTAGGAAGAAACCTGGGACAGACCCAGATTCTTGGTAGGCGGTGTCTGACGGCACCGGTTGGGGGAGTGGTGAATGGTGGCAATAATAGTCATAGTAAAGATAGTGAAACAGTGATCACAATGGTAGTCATAGTAGTTCATGTCATAGTAGGGTGCAGCAGGGCGTTACGGGGTGTAGTGTGGCACAGCAGCCTGGGTGGACGCGGTTGGACGCGGCAGGACGCAGTCGGACACTGCGGGGAATCGCAGAGCGTAGCAGGGTGTAGTAAGTCCATAGTGTCAGCTGCACCCAGGACCCCGGTGTAGGTGCCACCCAATTCCAAGGCGATGTTCTGGGTGAAGAAGAAGCAAAGGGACTCCGGGGAGAAAACTCCCCAGAGCTAGGTTAGTAACAGGCATTTCTGGGATTAAGATGCACACAAAAGGAGACAAGTGAAAGAGAGAAGAGGGAGCGGCTCATTGTGTCCTTGGAAGGAGCTTCCCACAGCAGTCTAGAGTTATAATAGCATAACTAAGAGAGGCAGGCTAAAGAGAGGGGCCCTGAGTAGTTATATACTGTACTTAAAATGGCGGACGGAAGTGGGCGTGTCCATGAAACCGGAAGTCAGAAAATCGTCATATCCGGAAAATGTAAATTATTGACCGGAAGAGGTGTGTCTATGAAGCCGGAAATCAGAAAATAGTTATATATGGAAAATGTAAATTATTGACCGGAAGAGGTGTGTCTATGAAGCCGGAAACAGGGGTAGGGTTAAAAAAAACTAGTTAAACGTGTTCTGACAGTCTTTGTGACTGCTTTGTTTCAAGGGGGCCAACTTTTTTATTTCTTTCCTTCATTTATTTTTTGTTTTAACTTTTTTTAAAGTACATAAGTACTACATGTAGAATATGTAGCAATGAGGTAGAAATGATTATAAAGAATACCAGATAATAAAAAAAAAACTACATAAGGATGGAATCAAAATCTTGGAGAGAATGTGCACACTTAACTAAATTATGTTATATCCTAATAATGGTGTTTCAGGTAGCTTTAGACTTTACCAAATACTTAAAAGGTCAGTCCTCAGACATTTATTTTGTTTTTCTGACTCTGGGGAAAATGGGTTGTTGTTATAAGTAGTGTAATACTGGGTGTAAAAAGTTGTTGAGAGGCCTAACATTAGTGAGACCAAACTGTTTTTTAATTTTTAATTTAACCATCTAGTCATCCTGTTCATTTTATAAAAAGAGTTTACCAAAATACTATAGCTTCTGTGCTATCTCTTCATACATTTAGGCAATTCAGTAAGATATAATACACCTAACTATATGTTAGGCTCCAAATAAGTTTTTGGAAGTCCTAGCATTAGTTTTCAACCATCTGAGCTATTATAGCCTAATAATAATATTGTTAGATGTAACTTTAGACCAAAGACATAAAAAGGTCTATCCTCAGACATTTTTTAGTTTCTGACTCTGGGAAAAATGGGGAGAAACAGTACTGTAGGAGTCAAAAAGTAGTTTTTGTTTATATTTTAATAACAATAGTTATTATTTTAAGACTTACCTTATTTTGATTATAGTTCTGAGCCACTGATTTTGATTGACAGCTAGGGAAATGATTAACAAATAGGCTGCACCATAGTAATTGTAAATGTGATATAATTAATGTAATAAAGGGAAGTTGGAAACATTAGTGCAAAGTTTCGGGGGTCCTAACATTAGTTGAGACCAAACAGTTTACTTACCTTATTTTGATTATAGTTCTGATCCACTGATATTTTACCTATACAGCTAGGCCACTGATTGAAAAATAGGCTGCACCATAGTAATTATGAATGTGATATAATTAATGTAATAAAGGGTAGTTGGAAACATGAGTGCATAGTTTTGGGGGTCCTAGCTTTAGTTGAGACCAGACAATTTTTGAACCATCTAGTCATCCTGTTCATCTTATTTGATTTTTACCAAAAGTACTGTAATCTCTGATCTATCTCTTCATACATTATAGGCTATTCAATAAGATCTTTTAATGATAACTTATGTAATGTAACTAATGTCACTACCATTCACTGTGTGTGCCTAATAATAATGTTGTTTGATGTAACTTTAGACCAAATACATTAAAAAAAGGTCTGTCCTCAGACATTTTTTAGTTTCTGACTCTGGGAAAAATGGGAAGAAACAGTACTGTAGGAGCCAAAAAGTAGCTTTTGTTTATATTTTAAGAACAATAGTTCTTATTTTAAGACTTACTTTAAGACTTTGTTTATAGTTCTCATCCACTGATATTGATTGACAGCTAGGGCACTGATTGACAAATAGGCTGCACCATAGTAATTGTGATTGTAATATAATTAAATGTGCTAAAGGGGGAAGTTGGAAACATTAGTGCAAAGTTTTGGGTGTCCTTGCTTTAGTTGAGACCAAACAGTTTTTAACCATCTAGTCATCCTGTTCATCTTATTTGATTTTTACCAAAAATACTGTAATCTCTGATCTATCTATACATTTTAGGCTATTCAATAAGATCTTTTTCACTTCCATTCACTGGGCCTCCCCTGAAACAGTTTCAGTTTCCCTGGGGAGCCCCGCCTGTGTCTTGATTTGAAGGGTGTAAAAAAAACTAGTTAAACGTGTTAAACCATCCTACAGGGGGTGTCTTGATTTGAAGGGTTTAAGGGTCTGTGTTCTAACGACAGTCTTTGTGTCTGCTTTGTTTCAAGGGGCCAACTTTTATTTAATTTCTTTTTTGTTTTAACTTTTTAAAGTACATAAGTACTACATGTATACAATATGTAGCAATGAGGTAGAAAGTATTATAAAGAATACCAGATATAAAACTACATAAGGATGAAATCAAAATCTTAAGCAGTTCTCAACTAAATTGTAATTACAGAAATAGTGATAGTCTTTGAATAACATTGATTCAAGTGGCCAAGTTGGCATCCCTATGAGACTCCATGTGCTTATCATAGGTTCAGCTCATGGGATGGTTGTGACTGTGACCTTTCATCACATCTCTCAATAACGAATAACTTTTTTCATTATAACAGCTAAAGCATGTGAAATATACACCCTATCTGAATATCTGTCATTTATTTTCCTTATATCAGGTCTGTCTGTATGGCGTTTTACTCTCTAGCTGTAATGCAAATAAAAAAAAACACAAATATAACTTCTTATCCAAATAAAACTTCTTATCCATATGTCCATAATTTCACCAAGTATCCCCAAATTGTAATAATATCAATAATGTAACTTCAACATAAGTTATGTCTTTTTAATTCGAAAGGACTAAAAGTGTATAACTAAAAATGACAATGAATAGCAGATTGTAATAATATACATGCTTTTGTTCTTGGTTATCCTCTTGGGTGCCCTGTCATTTTTTTGGGAACACTGGGAATTACTACTGAAACAATATTTTACCAGCAATTAACATAGTAATTTATTGTTTCAGTAGTAATTCCCAGTGTTTCACATAAAAAATCTACCATTCTTTTGGTGTTCTCCATTTGAAAACTTAGGAAGGTGTTGATATGTAGAGTATCTGCTGCTGTTTTATCATTAATGAAACCTAAGTATTATGTATAGCTTACGTTCCTTTCTACCTCAGTTTGTTAGTTATCACTGATAGACAAATACATGAAAGCAGCAAAATGTCAGCACCTATTCTGCTTGTTTGTTGAGGAAACCTTTTAAGAGAACACGAAACAGACACAGCTGTAGAACACTAAAGGAAAAGAGAAAGCAAGTTTTTTGTCTCATTTTAAAGGTTTTGTTTTTCATATTAGCACATCACCAATGAAGATTGTGAGTGTGTACAAGGTGAGTTTATCATGCATGGTAACATGAATTACTTCGCTGCTCTGCCCCTAATAAAATAAATACAGAAATAAGTGTTCACTTCTTACGGCCACCACCACCCACCCTCTCTGGTGCATATTTTAAATAATTGGTCATGGTCACCATAACTAGGACAACATTTAGATTCACAGCACAAAAAAATAATAAATGAATGAATAAAT
The DNA here is from genome assembly GCF_008315115.2 of Sander lucioperca. NCBI lineage: Eukaryota > Metazoa > Chordata > Actinopteri > Perciformes > Percidae > Sander > Sander lucioperca. Next base: position 24,673,774 of record NC_050179.1, on the reverse strand, counting down.
AAATAAAAAAATGACAGGGCACCCAAGAGGATAACCAAGAACAAAAGCATGTATATTATTACAATCTGCTATTCATTGTCATTTTTAGTTATACACTTTTAGTCCTTTCGAATTAAAAAGACATAACTTATGTTGAAGTTACATTATTGATATTATTACAATTTGGGGATACTTGGTGAAATTATGGACATATGGATAAGAAGTTTTATTTGGATAAGAAGTTATATTTGTGTTTTTTTTTATTTGCATTACAGCTAGAGAGTAAAACGCCATACAGACAGACCTGATATAAGGAAAATAAATGACAGATATTCAGATAGGGTGTATATTTCACATGCTTTAGCTGTTATAATGAAAAAAGTTATTCGTTATTGAGAGATGTGATGAAAGGTCACAGTCACAACCATCCCATGAGCTGAACCTATGATAAGCACATGGAGTCTCATAGGGATGCCAACTTGGCCACTTGAATCAATGTTATTCAAAGACTGGCACTATTTCTGTAATTACAATTTAGTTGAGAACTGCTTAAGATTTTGATTTCATCCTTATGTAGTTTTATATCTGGTATTCTTTATAATACTTTCTACCTCATTGCTACATATTGTATACATGTAGTACTTATGTACTTTAAAAAGTTAAAACAAAAAATAAATGAAGAAAAGAAATAAAAGTTGGCCCCTTGAAACAAAGCAGACACAAAGACTGTCAGAACACGGGGAATACCACTGAACATCAGGTTTGGGATTCATTATGCCTTTGTCTTAGGACAAATTGGTGTGTATTAGCTAACTGCGGATGTTGTTGCCATTGCTTGTTTGGCCCCTGAATCTGTGATGTCAAATATAAAATCTAAATGTGACAGCATTCATAGTGATGTTTGGTACGCATTCTTTGGCTTGAAACAAATTACATTATTTTAATATAAAGTATACAGAAGAAATAGTTTGTCTGTCTTAGGTCATTCATGAATTGATTGGCATTCCTTTTCAAGAACATGTCTTGAAGGCTAGTCTCACTGTACACAAAACTGTTATTTTTACTTTGTGTTGTAATTTTTACATTTAAACTTTTGTGTTTATTAATCACTACTTGCAGCCATTAACCAGTACATTTCCATAGTGTTTTTGGCAATGAAAGAGCAGGACTGACAGCTGAATTGGCAAGTTAAAATGTTATTGAATGTATTACCTCCTCTGAGCAGTATGGAAAGCAAAGCAGTCGCACATTGAAAAAGGCCACTGAAGTAGAAATCACTATATGTGTAGGTGTATAATACTGCAGGGGTACTAAAGGACCTTGTATGTATTTGTTTTTCAAAGGAGGTCTCTTCATGTTTGTTTTCTATTGCACGTGTTTTACCTGTTCTTTTGAGCATCCAGACAATAGCAGAGAAACTATGTAGCAGCCGAGAAAGCTAGCAAGCTTGTCAACAATAATATCTTGTTGTAGTTTCACATTATCTGTGTTATATATTTATAATTATGTACTCCAGTCATAAGATGGGTGACAGTTTTCTTTGAATGCACACAAGGTTCAGTCATTGGTGAAAATGTTAACGCAACCCCACACAATTTGATTATTTAGAAATGGGGTCATTTCAATTGTTACATTTGAAACATTCAACATATAATCACAGGCTGTATAAAAGAAGTGGACGTTTGAAGGCTATAATTTGGCATTTTAGGGAGTCACTATCTTGTTTTGTTTTTTTTGGAGCTAGAAGTGACCATATTTGTACGAGAGAGTTGGAGCTAAGTAATCAGCTAGCTAGCTAGTTTAGTTTAGTTTATTAGTTTATAATGTCGTGGACAGTCCCCCTTAATTAACTATACAGTAAAAGGAGCAGCTTTAGCCTCAACGGCTAATTTCCAGCTGTCAATAGGCATCATAAAATACAATGGTTAACATATTAAAATGAGTTACATTACATCTATAGTAACAGCAGTCCTAAGCAAAAAAGGTTAAACATACAAAGAAGTGGCACACAAACAAACAAGCACAGATAATTGATCCACTAAACATCCTCTGATTGTTCTTGGTCAACGAGAAGACAACGCAAGGGTTAAGGTGTGTCGTAAAGGTGGAATATGTATGTATATCTTTGATTGTAGTGGGCAATGAATTCCAGTTTTGTAATGGCGTAACAGAAAATGATAATTGGCCAAATGTACTTTTCCTGAATGGAATTAGAAGGTTACCTCGTGCGGTGCTTCTGGTGATCTGACTGCTGTTGTTACGTTGTGTTATGAAAGAGTTCAAAGGAGTAGGAGCAGTGTTATGCAGAATTTTGTACACCAGACAGATGTTTTTGTATTTAATTACATCTTCCCAGCTCAGCAGTTTACGGTTATTTAGGATAATACAGTGATGCGAGCTGTTCGGCTTCTGGTCCAAAACTTTGAGTGTTTTCTTGCAAAGAGTAGCTAGTGGCTTTAATGATGAGCTGTTAGTTTGTCCCCACCTTGTCAGACAATATGTTAGATGTGACATAATCATAGCACCCATAAATAATTTGGCAGTATTAAAAGTTAAGGCATTACTAATATATTTAAAATTTGCTAGGCTAAACTTGACCCTATTGCACACTTTCTTAATATGCGCTTTAAAAGCAAGATTAGAGTCGATAATAATGCCCATATACTTAAATTGTGACACAATCATAATGTTTTGCCCTGAGATGGTTATATTTGACACAATGTTACATTGTCTTTTTGTGAAAAAACATTCCTACAGTTTTATTTACATTAAGATGAAGGTAGGAACGATTTAGCCAATAGGTGATCTGATCCATGGCTGTGGTAAGTTTAGCAGCAGCCGCCAGATGTTTTGTCTTGGCATGCACATATACTACGGTGTCGTCCGCATACATTAGTGTTTGGCCTTCAGGGCATTAATATATAAACTAAACAAAAGCGGTCAAGTATCGATCCTTGTGGTAACCCTGCCCATAAGCCAAGAGCTGATTAACGATAACCGCTCACAAAAACATATTGTTCTCTACCAGTTAGATACGACTCAATCCATTTTGTTGCTAAAGGGGAGACATTAAAATAAGACAGTTTTGCAATAAGGACCTGATGGTTAGCTAGCATGGTTAGCAAGGTGCATATGTAATTCAGGTTAACTGTAATATTAATTGCTTATTAATTTTGGCTAGCGAGAAACAGGCTTAAAACAAAATGTACTTACAAGGATAAATGAGTAGCTGTCTCGAGCTGTCTGCCTTTTAGTACAACCGGACGCTCACACACCCCATCCAGGGGGTCAATAGCCAAACTTGTTTACACATGAATGTGTCCAGCAAAAAATAAAAGTCAAGTCACTCTTCCAATGTTCTTTTGGAAGCTTTAAACGTGAAAAGTATGTAGTTACACAAGAAAATTAGACCAATATTAAAAAAACATTTACATTTCTGTTATTTGTTACTGCACTTTGTGGTGTTTATTGGCTCAAAACTTCCTTGAAGCCAAAGTAAAACTGCTTTCTTTTGAATATAATGATTTGTTTGAAGAAGTTTTGAATATCAGTGACCTTAATGCCCCAGTGTGAGCTGTGAATATTTGAAATTGACAATAGTACTCTCACTGGGCATTGTTAAGTTGCTGTATCACGGCATGTCAAATATATTCAAGAGATATGTGAGTTTTGTAACACATTTGAAGTTTTTTTCAGTTTTATCCTGTTTGAGTTTATTCACCAGTAAAAATAGAAACATGGCTAATTTGTTTATCATTAAAAAAAAAAAAAAAAATACAACGTAGATAGCTATTAGCAGAAAATGTCACACTGTAATATAATTGTTTCTCCATGATTGCTAATTTTAAGAAGTAGTTATAGTTATTGCAAGGTTTTTGACAAGAAGGCGATAAGAAGCCCTAAGTGCCATTAACAAGCACAGATTTCACAAGTTTAAGAGGGCAATTGTTCATGAGTAATGTATGTTAAAAAGGGGAAATGTTCCACTCAAATTAAGTAGTACTTGTAATAACTCCGACAACAACAGATCTTGTCACGTATTTGCTTCTTTCTTTGGTCTCCCTAAAGGTGCAATAGAGTACAGTGTAACATAATGCATATGGATAAGAAGTTATATTTGTGTCTTTTTTTATTTGCATTACAGCTAGAGAGTAAAACGCCATACAGACAGACCTGATATAAGGAAAATAAATGACAGATATTCAGATAGGGTGTATATTTCACATGCTTTAGATGTTATAATGAAAAAGGTTATTCGTTATTGAGAGACGTAATGAAAGGTTACAGTCACAACCATCCCATGAGCTGAACCTATGATAAGCACATGGAGTCTCACAGGGATGCCAACTTAGCCACTTGAATCACTGTTATTCAAAGACTATCACTATTTCTGTAATTACATTTAGTTGAGAACTGCTTAAGATTTTGATTCCATCCTTATGTAGTTTTATATCTGGTATTCTTTATAATCATTTATACCTCATGCTACATATTGTACATGTAGTACTTATGTACTTTAAAAAGTTAAAACAAAAAAGAAATGAAATAAAAGTTGGCCCCTTGAAACAAAGCAGACACAAAGACTGTCGTTAGAACACAGACCCTTAAACCCTTCAAATCAAGACACCCCCTGTAGGATGGTTTAACACGTTTAACTAGTTTTTTTTACACCCTTCAAATCAAGACACAGGCGGGGCTCCCCAGGGAAACTGAAACTGTTTCAGGGGAGGCCCAGTGAATGGAAGTGAAAAAGATCTTATTGAATAGCCTAAAATGTATAGATAGATCAGAGATTACAGTATTTTTGGTAAAAATCAAATAAGATGAACAGGATGACTAGATGGTTAAAAACTGTTTGGTCTCAACTAAAGCAAGGACACCCAAAACTTTGCACTAATGTTTCCAACTTCCCCCTTTAGCACATTTAATTATATTACAATCACAATTACTATGGTGCAGCCTATTTGTCAATCAGTGCCCTAGCTGTCAATCAATATCAGTGGATGAGAACTATAAACAAAGTCTTAAAGTAAGTCTTAAAATAAGAACTATTGTTCTTAAAATATAAACAAAAGCTACTTTTTGGCTCCTACAGTACTGTTTCTTCCCATTTTTCCCAGAGTCAGAAACTAAAAAATGTCTGAGGACAGACCTTTTTTTAATGTATTTGGTCTAAAGTTACATCAAACAACATTATTATTAGGCACACACAGTGAATGGTAGTGACATTAGTTACATTACATAAGTTATCATTAAAAGATCTTATTGAATAGCCTATAATGTATGAAGAGATAGATCAGAGAGTACAGTACTTTTGGTAAAAATCAAATAAGATGAACAGGATGACTAGATGGTTCAAAAATTGTCTGGTCTCAACTAAAGCTAGGACCCCCAAAACTATGCACTCATGTTTCCAACTACCCTTTATTACATTAATTATATCACATTCATAATTACTATGGTGCAGCCTATTTTTCAATCAGTGGCCTAGCTGTATAGGTAAAATATCAGTGGATCAGAACTATAATCAAAATAAGGTAAGTAAACTGTTTGGTCTCAACTAATGTTAGGACCCCCGAAACTTTGCACTAATGTTTCCAACTTCCCTTTATTACATTAATTATATCACATTTACAATTACTATGGTGCAGCCTATTTGTTAATCATTTCCCTAGCTGTCAATCAAAATCAGTGGCTCAGAACTATAATCAAAATAAGGTAAGTCTTAAAATAATAACTATTGTTATTAAAATATAAACAAAAACTACTTTTTGACTCCTACAGTACTGTTTCTCCCCATTTTTCCCAGAGTCAGAAACTAAAAAATGTCTGAGGATAGACCTTTTTATGTCTTTGGTCTAAAGTTACATCTAACAATATTATTATTAGGCTATAATAGCTCAGATGGTTGAAAACTAATGCTAGGACTTCCAAAAACTTATTTGGAGCCTAACATATAGTTAGGTGTATTATATCTTACTGAATTGCCTAAATGTATGAAGAGATAGCACAGAAGCTATAGTATTTTGGTAAACTCTTTTTATAAAATGAACAGGATGACTAGATGGTTAAATTAAAAATTAAAAAACAGTTTGGTCTCACTAATGTTAGGCCTCTCAACAACTTTTTACACCCAGTATTACACTACTTATAACAACAACCCATTTTCCCCAGAGTCAGAAAAACAAAATAAATGTCTGAGGACTGACCTTTTAAGTATTTGGTAAAGTCTAAAGCTACCTGAAACACCATTATTAGGATATAACATAATTTAGTTAAGTGTGCACATTCTCTCCAAGATTTTGATTCCATCCTTATGTAGTTTTTTTTTTATTATCTGGTATTCTTTATAATCATTTCTACCTCATTGCTACATATTCTACATGTAGTACTTATGTACTTTAAAAAAAGTTAAAACAAAAAATAAATGAAGGAAAGAAATAAAAAAGTTGGCCCCCTTGAAACAAAGCAGTCACAAAGACTGTCAGAACACGTTTAACTAGTTTTTTTTAACCCTACCCCTGTTTCCGGCTTCATAGACACACCTCTTCCGGTCAATAATTTACATATTCCATATATAACTATTTTCTGATTTCCGGCTTCATAGACACACCTCTTCCGGTCAATAATTTACATTTTCCGGATATGACGATTTTCTGACTTCTGGTTTCATATATATACGCTTCCGGTTTCATGGACACGCCCACTTCCGTCCGCCATTTTAAGTACAGTATATAACTACTGCCCTGGACTGGGCTCGTACTCTCCCCTGCCGGAACGGGCTTGTACTTCCTGCCTCCCTCTACTCTACTATGCTGCAACTCCTCACTCCCTAACTATAAGCTTTATCAAAGATGATGGTTTTCAGTTTATTCTTAAATGTGGCGATGGCGTCAGCCCCCCGAACCCAAGTTGGGAGATGGTTCCACAGGAGAGGAGCCTGATAGCTGAAGGCTCTGGCTCCCACTCTACTTTTAGAGACTCTAGGAACCACAAGTAGCTCTGAGTTCTGGGAACGCAGTGCTCTAGTGGGACAATAAGGTACTAAGAGCTCTTCTATGTATAATGGTGCTTGACCATTTAGTGCTTTGTAGGTCAGGAGAAGGATTTTAAATTCAATCCTGGATTTTACAGGAAGCCAATGCAGAGAAGCTAATACAGGAGAAATGTGATCTCTTTTGTTAGTTCTTGTCAGAACACGTGCTGCAGCATTCTGGATCAGCTGGAGGGTCTTGAGGGACTTATTTGAGCAGCCTGACAGTAAAGAATTACACTAGTCCAGCCGGGAAGTAACGAATGCATGGACTAGTTTTTCTGCATCGTTTTGCGAGAGGATGTTCCTGATTTTGGCAATGTTACGAAGATGGAAAAAGGCTGTTCTTGAGGTTTGTTTTAAGTGGGCGTTAAAGGATAGATCCTGGTCAAAAATGACTCCTAGATTTCTGACAGTAGTGCTGGAGGCCAGGGCAATACCATCTAGGGTAGCTATATATTTAGATAATGAAGTTCGGTGGTGCTTGGGTCCCAGCACAATAACTTCCGTTTTGTTTGAATTTAACATCAGAAAATTGTGGGTCATCCAGGATTTTATATCTTTAATGCACGCTTGAAGTTTAGCTAACTGACCGCTTTCGTCGGGCTTAATTGACAGATATAATTGGGTGTCGTCTGCGTAACAGTGAAAGTTAATTGAGTGTTTCCTAATAATATTGCCTAGAGGAAGCATATATAAAGAGAATAGAATTGGTCCAAGCACTGAGCCTTGAGGAACGCCATGGCTAACTTTAGCGTATTTGGATGGTTTATCGTTAATATTAACAAATTGGGATCGCTCAGTAAAATAGGACTTAAACCAGCTTAGTGCGATTCCTTTAATGCCAACTAAATGTTCCAGTCTCTGTAAGAGGATGGTATGGTCAATAGTGTCGAATGCAGCATTAAGATCTAATAAGACAAGTATGGAGACAAGTCCTTTGTCAGCAGCAATTAGAAGGTCGTTAGTGATTTTCACCAGTGCCGTCTCTGTGCTATGATGCATTCTAAATCCTGACTGAAAGTCTTCAAATAGACTATTTCTATGCAGAAAGTCACACAATTGATTAGCAACTACCTTCTCAAGGATTTTGGAGAGAAAGGGAAGGTTAGATATAGGTCTATAGTTGGCTAAGACCTCAGGGTCGAGGGTGGGTTTTTTCAGAATAGGTTTTATCACAGCTACTTTAAAAGACTGCGGTACGTGACCCGTTAATAAGGACATATTGATCGTATCTAGTAATCTGGTATTGACCACGGGTAGTGCTTCTTTAAGTAGCCTCGTTGGGATGGGGTCTAAGAGACAGGTAGTTGGCTTAGCTGAAGAGACCCTTAACATTAATTGTTGGAGGTCTAAAGGATAAAAGCCGTCTAAATAAGTATCAGGTCTTATCGTTCTCTCTAGCCCTCCTGCGCCCAATGGTGAGCCGTTAGAAGCTGTGGGCAGAAGGTGATGAATTTTTTCTCTAATTGTTATAATTTTATCATTAAAAAAGGTCATGAAGTCATCACTGCTCAGAGCTATAGGAATAGATGGCTCAACAGAGCTATGACTCTTTGTCAGCCTGGCTACAGTGCTGAAAAGAAACTTTGGGTTGTTCTTATTTTCTTCTATTAGTGTTGAGTAATAGTCTGATCTGGCATTTCTGAGGGCCCTCCTATAATTTTTTAGACTATCTTGCCAATCCACACGAGATTCTTCCAGTTTGGTGGAACGCCATTTACTTTCAAGTTTTCGTGAGATTTGTTTTAATTTGCGAGTTTGGGAGTTATACCAAGGTGCTTGTTTCCTTTCCTTCATCATCTTCTTTTTGAGAGGAGCAACAGAGTCTAAAGTAGTCCGTAGGCAGGCCGTAGCAGCGTCTACAAAGTTATCAAGTTGGGAGGGACTAAAGTTAACATAACGGTCCTCTGTTATATTAAGGCATGACATTGAGTTAAGTGCTGTTGGAATATCTTCCTTAAATTTAGCTATAGCACTGTCAGATAAGCATCTAGTGTAGAAACTTTTATTTAATTTCGTATAGTCTGGTAGTAGGAATTCGAAAGTTATTAAAGAATGGTCTGATAATAAAGGATTCTGCGGAAATACTATTAAATCGTCAATTTTGATGCCATATTCTAGCACAAGGTCAAGGGTGTGGTTAAAACAGTGCGTGGCCTTATGCACCCTCTGACTGAAACCAATAGAATCTAGCAGTGAATTGAAAGCAGTACTAAGGCTATTGCTGTCAACGTCCACATGGATATTAAAATCACCTACAATAAGTACTTTGTCTGATTGAAGGACTACGCATGATAAAAACTCTGAGAATTCAGATAAAAACTCAGAATATGGACCTGGTGCTCGGTAAACAACAACGAATATAATTGGCTGTACTGTTTTCCATGTTGGGTGTTGAAGATTAAGAACAAGGCTTTCAAACGAGTTATAATTTAGTTTAGGTTTAGGATTAATTAACAGGCTTGAGTCAAATATGGCTGCAACTCCCCCTCCTCGGCCTGAGCCTCGTGGAATTTGGGTATTATTATGACTGGGAGGAGTGGCTTCGTTTAAACTAACATATTCGTCATGGCCCAGCCAGGTTTCGGTGAGGCAGAATAAATCAATGTGGTTATCTGATATCAATTTGTTTACCAATAATGCTTTCGATGACAGAGATCTAATATTTAATAGTCCACATTTGATTTTCCTATTCTGTTCTATCGTTGCAGTGGTTGTTTTAATTCCAATTAGGTTGTTTAGTATAGCACCTCTTTTGTTAGTGTTTTGTTTAAACGGTCTCAGTCGGGGGACAGACACGGTGGTTATGGGATTATGAATGGGTGATTGCTCTGAAGGGAGCACAGAGGGGCGTGTAGCGCTGTATCTCTGATTATTGACTTTGGGAGAGTGTGTCTGGTCAGTGTGCTTGTGGGAGTGTTTACGGGATGTAAACAGTCAATCAGAGGTCTGGGTATGCAGGGCGTGGTGCAAATTTCCACGTAGCATCTGGCTTCCGCGTGTATTGGGATGAATCCCATCCCTGCTGAACAGGGAGCCACGTTCCCAAAACAGATTGAAGTTGTCAATAAAACCTATCCTGTGAATGCTGCATGTGAGCTGGAGCCAGGTGTTAAGGGAGAGTAGTGGGCCCGAAATAAAAACCGACTTCCCAGTGCTTTTTAAAGCCTCAATGAGAGTGGTAAAGTCTCGCCTTGTGCGCTCACACTCCTGAATCCGAGTGGACATGTCGTTATGTCCACAATGGACCACGATGCGTTTGATAGAGGTCGGAAATGAGGGTATCAGGTCCATAACTTTAGCCAGGATGTCTGCAACTTTGGCTCCGGGAAAACAGTGTGTGACAGCATTATGAAACCGTAGGTCTCTAGTGATGGAGTCCCCAATAATTACTGTGGTTAGGGGGAAGAGCGGACGAGGAATGGGGGGGTGTGGATAGCCGGTGACGGGAGCAAAACAGTCAGTGTCGGTTTCAGATGGGCAGGGAAAAGAAGAGGAAGATTGCTTACCGTTCGGTTGTGGGGATTGTTTTTGAGGAACGTTGTCATTTGGCCGATCCAGGCAGTGTAGGCCACCGGACCGTCTGACTACCGCATCCCTCAGAAGCTTTCGCCGCGCGGTAGCAATCGTCTTCCGTGACGACGGCTGGTCAGTCTGCTTTGAAGCGGGGCGAGCCCGGTGAGCCGCATTGGCCGCTACCGGCTCCGACTCCGACAAGGCATTGAAGCGGTTGGAGAGGCTGAGGGCAGGAGGCGATGGAGCCCTACCCGAGGCTCTCTTTCGGCCGCAAACCACCTCAGTCCAGGGTGGCTTGATAACCGGTGTCGAGCAGGACGATGGGCGTGGGCAGGCAGCTGGGTCCCATGGCGCGGTATCCTGGAAGGCCGCCGAGAGAGATGAGATCCGGAGCGACTGATTATGAGCCACGTCCAAGCAGGCGGTTAACAAAGCATCTTTGGTTTTTAAGTCCTCGGAAAGCCGACGAACATCTTCCCTGAGGTCAGCAATTTCTTTGTTTGTATTATTAAACAACAAGGAAATCCTGAGGGGGAGTGGGGACTCGCCAGGTGTAGAGGTTGCCATGAAGCTAGCGTTAGTTTAGCCGGTAGGCCTAGTCTTGATAAATTAGCGTGAGGCTAACACAGAGTGTTTCTGTTCTTATTCTTATCACTATTCTTATTAATATTAATGACTTACTTTAGATATGACAGTGCATGGACAGTACAGCATATCTGTAACCAGACAATTGTAAACAGCACTCAACATTTTGATATTAACACTTTTCTTTAAAAAAAATTAATGTACCATAGAGTGCAGGGCTGCCAGTCATAAAGGTGTTCCGTCCTCCCCTGTGGCAGACAAAGACATTGTACAATCAGTTCGGTTTATTTTATAAAAGGGGACACTACAAATTAATAAAACACATGATTTCCCATGGGTTAAAAAAGCCAGAATTAGCCAAAAGTCTTTTTCATCTGTAGTCTCCTGCCCTCGATGTTAAAAAAGGCTTTTTAAAATACAAAGAACAAAAAGACAACACAAACAAAACAAAACTCAGCACAAAATATCACAGAAAACAAAACAAAGCACAACACAGAACTTAGCACAAGACAAGACACGACACAAAAGCAGAAAGATATACAACAAAGCAAAGCAACAGGGTATAAAGTGAAAAAATAAGAAAAGAAAAAAGAAAAAGAAAAAAATATTAGAATAGCATTAAAGGAAATTAGCATTTCTCAATTGCTATGATCTAAATATTGTAAGTATTATTTAAATCTTAATCTTACATAATCACAACCAATACGTACAATACAAATCAATCTCAAGGCTACAATTATCACACCACATTTACTTGACACAAGGAAATGCCTACATAAATATAATGTATATGTTGGCGTACAGAAAATGGAAACACCGGCATAAAGTCTTGTTCTGTGTTACAGAATACTGCTATCTGCTTTCAGCAATAATTAAATGTATCCCAGTGCAATATTTAAATAATTACACGTATTCTATTGTACAGTAGTACATTCATATGGAGCAATTTATTCTAGTGGAAAAAATACACCAAATCTAGAGCAAAATCAAAATGGATTTATCATTTTAATTATTATTGTAGAACCTGTGTTGTTGACTGTTTTTAATGCACTGATCAGGAAACGCTCATTTAGTGGCATTCTGTACAAGAATGGCAGGAAAAGGCTTCTATTTTATTCGTTTAGGTCTTTTCTAGCCTGTTCGCTACGTAAGCGCTTGGGTCAGTCAAATCCTCTGGAAAAGTCCAGGGCCACTTTTTTCTTCCAGCCCATCCCCGATGGCGGTATATTTTTTTTAATATTTATACTTCTTACATCTATAGTGCACTTTAACCACTCCAACAACTCTTTGTTAATGATTTAATAAGAAACATGTGCAAATACGTGCATTTAAACTGGTTTTGGTAGCTGTCAGTGCCACAATCCAGCAATGGATGTTACAGCTGGCGGAATTACTTGGCGGGTAACGTTATACGTATAAAATAGTTAATGCAGCAACACACTAAGACTTCAGTGATAAAACGCTATAGAGATCGGGCCACACGGAATACATGGCCGCAATATTGGCTCGTGTATTCAACTAATGAACAGCCCTTAAGTTGAAGTACTTGTCGGTACACGATCCGTTCTGCCTGCACGATCCGTTCTGCACATGCGCAAGATAATACTGTTTTACGTATCCATACGACCTGCACGATCTGTTCCACGCTAGCCTATGGCTAGCCTCCACCGGGAAGCTAACGTTAGTTTAGCTAACAGCTAATTCGGCTAACCGCTAGCTGACAGCTAGATTCAGTCTAAAATAACGTTAACTCAAACGTAATGGGAAAAGCAGGCTACAGCTAAATTAAGACTTCACAGTAATAACAATAAAGACAAGTATTGAGTGATTGTATTTTAAATGAGCACAAGTAAAGTAGAACTGACGTAACAGCTGTTATATATGTTAGGTGTTTGTTATATATGTCAACGTTTATTTTCAAGTTTTATTTTGAGGGTCTTTTAAAGTTATTACATGCTGTCTCAGCTAGCAGTTAGCCGAATTAGCTGTTAGCTAAACTAACGTTAGCTTGGCTGTCGACCGGAAGCGTGGAACAGATCGTGCAGTGTCGTAAATCCTCGTACAACCGCGCATGCGCGAACATTTTGCGCATGTGCAGAACGGATCGTGAAGGCAGAACGGATCGTGTACCGACAGTACTTACTGTAGTCGGGTGGAAAGTGAAATGAATGGATGCGCATTTCAGCAGCGTCAGTCAGCGACGTAAAGTTGCCGTGGTAACGACATAATCTTCTTCTGAATCATTGATATTATAAATAAAAGACATTGAATACATACTTTATATGTTACTATATAAAATAAAAAAAATACTTACTTTTTTTTACATTTCACACAACGAAGTTTTCAACAAAATTAATGCGGTAAAGCGTCCGGTGCTGTGACGTTGCCGTGGCAACGTCTTAAGCGTCTTCTGAATCATTGTTTTTTAATAATACTGTTTTATATATACTATAAATATTACTATATGAAATAAAAAATGTTTTTACATTTTCTACACCTTACACAAAGAAGTTTTAAAACTTGAAAATACTGCCCATTGCATGACGTTGCCGTGGCAACGTCTTAAGCGTCTTCTGAATCATTGTTTTTTAATAATACTGTTTTATATACTATAAATATTACTATATTAAATAAAAAAGTTTTTTACATTTTCTACACCTTACACAAAGAAGTTTTAAAACAAACAAATACACACGGGACTGCAGCGTGATGATTATTACCGGAGCCTGGCTGAACACACTCACTCATCCCAGACGGCAGCTAGCAGCTAACAGGGTATGTGAATTTCAACAATGGCTAAGTTGCTAAACGCATCTTGTTGTCATGTAAGGGCCCTGTTCATGTTGCACAGACATTTTAATAGCATTTTGAGTCTGTTAAGAGGAACAAAGGCACTCTTTAGCTTATGCCCCCATAACTGCAGTTTTAGCTAATGGGAGCTCTGGGCATTAGCTACAGAAGCTCCATGTTGCTAGCACCAGTTCGGCTCGTGGTTTTTGCTATAGACAGTACTCAAAAAAGTATAGCGATCAAGATTAACGTAAAAATTGCCCGGAGTTCTCCTTTAAGGTTGTACCAGAATAGATTTACATGGTTTAATTTTCAAAAAACACCATATTTTTGTTGTACTGCACCACTCTCTCTCACTGCTGCAGATCCTCTTTTCAGGTGGTCTCCGTTTTAGCTATAGAGTGAGACCTCTTGTCTTCTTCTTCTTCTGTACTATCTTTGATTGCACTTGGACCTACTACACCCTGCTACGCTCTGAGATTCCCCGCAGTGTCCGACTGCGTCCTGCTGTGTCCAACCGCGTCCACCCAGGCTGCTTTGCCACACTACACTCCATAACGCCCTGCTGTGCCCTACTATGACATGAACTACTACGACTACCATTGTGGCCACTGTTCCACTATCTTTACTATGACTATTATTGCCACCATTCATCACACCCCCAACCGGTGCCGTCAGACACCGCCTACCAAGAGTCTGGGTCTGTCCGAGGTTTCTTCCTAACAAAAAAGGGAGTTTTTCCTTGCCACTGTCGCAATAGCTACTGCTAATGCTTGCTCTTGAGGCAACCACTGTAATAGTTGGGGCTTCGTAAACTAGTGTGGTCTAGACCTACTCTATCTGTAAAGTGTCTTGAGATAACTCTTGTTATGATTTGATACTATAAATAAAAAATTTAATTGAATTGAAATTGAACTTGCACATGTGCAGTAGCTCTGATGTAGATCATGTCAACTAGCTGGCTCCATAGACAGTAAAAGAAAGGCTGTTTCTACAACTTTGGTCAGTTACAAGGCAGGATTAGCTGGGAGACTTCTAAATGAGGGCGCACATGTAAGTAGTTCTTTTGTAGATTATGGTGAACTTGTGTGTGTTGTAGCAGTGCTTTGGTATTGAGAACGAGGTAGCATGCTAGCGTTAGCGTTAGCATGCTAACGCTACGAGCTAATGGTTGCGGTTAGCCAGCTCGTTTCGGCTTGTGACGTCACAAGCCGTGCCGATTTTGAACAGCTCGTCCGGAGACTGAAGGCAGGACACATTCAGAAACCGTGGCTGTGTCTCAAACCACCTACTTGCACACTTCAAGCACTTAGTTTTAAGTAGTGGAGAAAACGCAAAAAGTCAGTGCACTGAAAGTACCCGGATGACCCCCTAAAAACGGTCAGAAAGTTCAGTGTGGAACGATGAACACTACGCGCACTAAACGGGCGCCATGTTGACTACAAAGCGGAAAGGGGAGGGACCAGGGACGTCGATCGGCAGCTGATTGGACGAACGCGTCACGTGGCTTTGGCTTCTCCCGGATTTCACAACCGAGTATAATGGCGGCTCGTTCAGAACACGATCTCGTATTTTACGAAAATAGTTCACCGAAACGTGTTTCTGAAAACATTTTAAGAGAGAAATAGGCCGTGCAGTTGCTGAATCTGTCTTCATTTCAGATCAACAAAGGTCAGTTTAAAAGATTTTCGTCAGATTTTCAGAGGCGGTGAGCTGAGCTGACCGCACGTCATTTCCGGTAAGTGTTTTAACGTAAGTGTTCCTTTTGGGACAATACTAACTGTCGGTACACGATCCGTTCTGCCTGCACGATCCGTTCTGCACATGCGCAAGATAATACTGTTTTACGTATCCATACGACCTGCACGATCTGTTCCACGCTAGCCTATGGCTAGCCTCCACCGGGAAGCTAACGTTAGTTTAGCTAACAGCTAATTCGGCTAACCGCTAGCTGACAGCTAGATTCAGTCTAAAATAACGTTAACTCAAACGTAATGGGAAAAGCAGGCTACAGCTAAATTAAGACTTCACAGTAATAACAATAAAGACAAGTATTGAGTGATTGTATTTTAAATGAGCACAAGTAAAGTAGAACTGACGTAACAGCTGTTATATATGTCAACGTTTATTTTCAAGTTTTATTTTGAGGGTCTTTTAAAGTTATTACATGCTGTCTCAGCTAGCAGTTAGCCGAATTAGCTGTTAGCTAAACTAACGTTAGCTTGGCTGTCGACCGGAAGCGTGGAACAGATCGTGCAGTGTCGTAAATCCTCGTACAACCGCGCATGCGCGAACATTTTGCGCATGTGCAGAACGGATCGTGCAGGCAGAACGGATCGTGTACCGACACTAACCATTGAAAGTGGGCACTACAGCAGTAAGTGGTCAGTGCACATTAGCAGTGTACTGACGGAAGTAGGCGGTTTGAGACACAGCCCGTATCTCACGCTAAACAGCATGGATGGATTTTTTTCAAAGTTTGTATGTGTATGGAAGTACCAGAGACACAAAAGAACACCCCAAATGGTCAGGGTACTAAAGTATAATCCGTTTTTTGTTTTAAACCAAAAACGAAAAAAGGAAAAAAACGGGTCGATGTTTCGTTTTTGGTTTCAAACCAAAAACGGAAAAACCAAACTATGAGCTCTGTTTTCTCGTTTTTCCAATGTCCATACAAATTAAAAATTAACTGGAAAACTGCTCGTTTTTCAACTGTTGTTTTTTTGTTATTTATGTTTCCGTTTTAACCCAAGAGCGAGAATACTGGCTCATTTTTATAATGTGCATAATCATTGAAAATCTGATGGAACACAGGTGTCGTTTATAATGTTATTTTGGTCTTACGTGTTAAGTCAAAAGTTGACTAAAACCAATGCGCTCTGGACAGGAAGTAGCATTAACGTGTCAAAATAAAAGTATGAGAGCTGTAATTGCCAGAAGAACAATGTACTTTAGCTTTTGCCTGTAGCTTGTCAGATTAAGCTACAGTTAATTATTTAGGGTTATATAAAGTATTTAATTGAGCAACATTCATTAATAGCCACACAGGGAGTAAGAATGGATATTGTTTTAAAATAGAAATAGGATTATAATAAGTTTTAAATCGCATTTTAAATAAAATCTGTATTCCCCTACATTATGTGTGGCGTTATTGACTACTTTTACTCTAATCTACTCCAGCCAGTAAAAACAGCCAGAAAATATAAGGGCTTTTTTTTAATTGCTGAATATTGTATGTGACATGGTTGACCACATTAGCTGCCAATGAACATGTCAATGTGATGAAGAACATAAATTAACAAGTTAAAGTGTACTGGAGACTCTCTCATTCTGGTCTGGTCTCCTCAGGCCCTGCAGACTAGACCAGAGTTCATGGTGAGCATGGTAGACCTCCTCACTGCTGGGCCTGTGCCTGGATCTCCCAGCTCATTAGATGTTCACTGCTCATACTAAGGCCTTGAAACAGTAGCTGGCCAATATTGGATAATAAAATATAATACATGATAGGTATTGTGTGGTTGAATTACAATAAGGAATGGTCAATGGTAAGCACTGTGGTCTCACAGCAAGAAGGTACTGGGTTGGAACCTTGGTAAGTAATATAAATATTTACTGCCATTGTATTGTTGGAGCAGCAGCAGATGGCACAGAATCATGCAAACGTTTAATGTTACAACCGAGATCTCTCTCTCTCTCTCTCTCTCAGAACATACACTTCCACAAAGGCTGGTGCATGTTTATCATATATTGTATGGTGCTGTGGACTCAAGTGGCAAATCTGAATCAGAAAAGTGGCCTACTGTAATATTCTAGCAGTAAACCACAAGTGTGGTCCAGTCTGCAGGGCCTGAGGATACCAGGATGAGAGAAGCAACATGGCAGCTTCCTCACTAATATGATGAGAGGTTTGCAATGTGGCCCAGTTGTATCTGCAGGAGTTTTTCATCACACTCAAATTAATGGCAGTTAAGTTGGTCAACCATGAATATTCTGCAGAGTTGCAATAAAAAGAAGCCTTTTCATTTAGTTTCTTTTAGGAAGAAACCTCGGACAGACCCAGGCTCTTGGTAGGTGTGTGTGTGTGTGTGTGTGTCTTTCTGTCTGTCTGTCTGTCTGTCTGTGTGTGTGTGTCTTTCTGTGTGTGTGTGTGTGTGTGTGTGTGTGTGTCTTTCTGTCTGTCTGTCTGTCTGTGTATGTGTGTGTTTATGTGGGTGTGTGTCTGTCTGTCTGTCTGTCTGTCTGTGTGTGTGTGTGTGTGTGTGTGTCTTTCTGTGTGTGTGTGTGTGTCTGTCTGTCTGTCTGTCTGTCTGTCTGTGTACGTGTGTGTTTATGTGGGTGTGTGTCTTTCTGTCTGTATGTGTGTGTGTGTGTGTGTGTGTGTGTGTGTGTGTGTGTCTTTCTGTCTGTCTGTGTGTGTTTATGTGGGTGTGTGTCTTTCTGTCTGTCTGTGTGTGTGTGTCTGTCTGTCTGTCTGTCTGTCTGTCTGTGTATGTGTGTGTTTATGTGGGTGTCTGTCTGTCTGTCTGTCGGTCTGTCTGTCTGTGTATGTATGTGTGTGTGTGTGTGTGTCTGTGTGCATGCACATACTTGTAAATATGCACAGGTCCTGTGTGTTTATCTTCTGTAAAGCTCAATAGTGCCCTGTTGCACTACCAGGTCAAAATTTGCCCGGGAAGACCATAACTGCTATAAAATTGAATAAAACACCCAAAATTTTATGAAAGTTGTGAATATTAATTTACTTGCGAAGAGCATGGAAGGGAACAATGCATGTTATTTTTGGTTAATTTGGTTGAAAGAGTGTTAGATGCCTTTTTACTGGCTGGTGTAAGATTAGAGTAACTAGTCAATAACTGCCACACATAGGCTAATAATAGATTAATGTAGATTCCATGTGATTTTAAAATTATTATTAAATAATTAAATACTTTATATAACCCTAAATAGTGTAGTGGAAGTTTTTCTTGTTAGCAGCAGGAGTGCGTATCAAAAACACCAGATGAAACAAATAAGGACGATTTGAGGATTAAACCAAAGTTTGGTCTTTGAGTATTTATTTACATTTGCAAATGCAGAGAAAACAGTTTCACAAGTACTCATGGCACATCTGAAAGGGTCTTCTGACCATCTAGACAAAACATACATCTATATAGGTAAGAACTCACTTAAACCACCCCCTTCGCTACGCAGATGAAAGAACACCATAAAAAGTTATAATGACTTTACTACTTTTCCCCTCTGACCCTGCTTCTCTAGCTAATAGCCTAAACACCTGTTTTGTAGCAAGAAACAGAAGGAGAAAACAGTTCAAATGTTATGATCCCTTTCCACCCTTATCTGCCATGAAAGGAGTGACTGAGTTCTAAAAACAATAAATAACTTTCACAGAGAATAGCTTCACCTAGACTCAAGGTTTTATGATGCCAGTTGCTTCTTCTCTTGGAGTCTGAAAGTCTATTACAAAACTAAAGATTATTAGGAAACTCCTGTAAAGTATATAAGAGAATCTTGTAAGATATCAAACTATAATGTTAAAATAATGTTAAAATAAAATTCCCATTACAATAGCTAACTTTAGCCTAATCTGACAAGCTACAGGCAAACAATGTTTTCATAAAGTGCCTCGTTCTTCTGGCAGTTATTACAGCTCTCATACTTTTATTTTGACACGTTAATGCTACTTCCTGTCCAGAGAGCATTGGTTTTAGTCAACTTTTGACTTAACACGTAAGACCAAAATAACATTATAAATGACACCTGTGTTCCATCAGATTTTCAATGATTATGCACATTATAAAAATGAGCCCGTATTCTCGCTCCTGGGTTAAAACAGAAACATGAATAACAAAAAAACAACAGTTGAAAAACCAGTTTCCAGTTAATTCTTAATTTGTATGGACATTGGAAAAACGAGAAAATG
Organism: Sander lucioperca; assembly: GCF_008315115.2. Classification (NCBI taxonomy): domain Eukaryota; kingdom Metazoa; phylum Chordata; class Actinopteri; order Perciformes; family Percidae; genus Sander; species Sander lucioperca. The sequence continues at coordinate 24,653,948 of NC_050179.1, read as the reverse complement.
GAGCTCATAGTTTGGTTTTTCCATTTTTGGTTTGAAACCAAAAACGAAACATCGACCCGTTTTTTCCTTTTTTCGTTTTTGGTTTAAAACGAAAAAACGGATTATACTTTAGTACCCTGACCTCAAATCCCAGAAAGTGTTTTTTTTCATAATATGGGCACTTTAAGATAGAGTTGCCACAAAGTACTTATGTTAATTTAACACTAAGCAATTGTTGCTTACAAAACAGTGGAATTACATCTCCCAGCCCGTCTTGTGATGACCTCTGGCCCAAAAAGACTTCCTATAGTCTAGAAGAGAGTGTAAGCGGAGCGCTAACCCAGAAGTAGCAGGGTCGGCCAGCAGAAGTCCCTAGTACACCTGCTGTGCTGATCATCCAGGTAATTTTATAGCGGTTTTGGCTCCATGATTGCGCTACTGATCAACCCTCACAGGAATGGTGTATCTCATTCTTATGATCCATGATAAGTGGGGCCCAAAGGCTCTTTGCTGACGCCCATAAACACAAAAATAAGAAGAGGAAATACAGGCATAGGGCCTCTGCAGATACAGACGCCATCACACAAGGGATGATTGAGAAGGATCACTTTTGTATTGGTCCGTACATTGTTTATATGGAAATGCTATTTAATTAGGCCTACCTCTAAAGGTTTAGTCTTACTTAAATTGCAAACCAAAATGAGAGCACAACATAATCACACAGTTGTATTTGTTGTGCCAGGATGACATTTTATACAGTTCCTCTAATTTGAGAAATTTAAAATGACTAATTTTTTGGGATGCTTGCTGTTCTGTGCTGTTGTCTCATTGGCGTTTTCAGTCCAAAATGGCGGCAGTGCCATCTAGCTGTGGTTGTCAATACATGCTGATAGACACTACAGCTAAAACACCAGCATATGGCTCTGGTGTATAAATATGAGCCGATGCTGCTGCTGAGCCACTGAACAGAGTAACACTGTCTTGTGGTTAACGATTAAAAAAAAAAAACAACAACACGGCTTGTGTTGTTTTTTTTTTTATTAATGTGTGAACAAATTAAACTAAGTAATAGGAATACATAGCCTACTACATAAATCTGTTTTAAATCATATTTTAAGCTACGTGTCTCAGGATGGCTGAGCGGTCTTTTTTAGGCCTATTTGGACTTTAAAATAAGATCAAACAAGTGTTAGAGGTTTGGACCAGTTGCGTGTAGAGCAATCAGATATGTGTCATTTAGTTTTTCTTGATTTTGAACCATGTTTCCTAAAACTATAAAGCTTAAGGACCCCCAGACCCCCGCATCATAAGTCACCACACAGATCTGGGAACTACACCTTGGCCTTTGGGTTGGCAGATGTTATGATTAGGTCAAGGGCAAGGTCAAAGTCGTGGTAGTCTTCATTATCCCCGAGGGGCAATTTGTGGAACAGCCAGCAGCTATCACATACAATCATTACAAAACAAAACAACAACAATACAGTAAGGATTAACCATTAAGTGCACGTATAGCAGCAGCAACAAATTAGTTTTTTAATCTGTTAGTCCTGGATCTGGGAAAGCTGTACCTGCGACCAGGCGGGAGCAACTGAAATACCTGTGACAGAGGGTGGTTGTGGTCTGCCAAGATTGACTCTGCCTTCTTAAAAACTCTCGCTTTAATAAATTGGAGAGATCGCTCAGAGTAGTGCCTGCAATTTTTCCAAACACTTTGACAATCCCCTGTCGTCGGTTCTTATCCTTTTGGCTCAGTAAACTGTACCGACTTAAAGAAAGGTCAAAGTAAGAAGTGATTCAATGAAACAACAATAAAACATTCCCATCAGAGTCACATCAATATTGAAACTTCGGAGTTTACAAAAGAAATACAAGCACTGGTCACCACACACCATGTTGACATGAGACCCAAAGGTCCAAAAAGGACAAGACAAGTGGACTTTTTTTGCAGCATTTATGGTTAAAAATGAGGCTCTACACCAGTTAGTAAAATCATCAATAACAGTACACATACAAGAAATTTGACTTTGATTTCTGTTGCTCTCAATGTACATAAAAAAGACATATAGCTGAAACATGGACAACAAAGCTGAACAAGGTAAATCTGCTTACTTCAATGAAACATTAATTATTTTTTTATTATTTATAAACAACACGGTCTCACGGCAGTTCGTGAAATGGTCACGTTATTTTTAATCTATTGATTCCTGTACACGGACACGTTTATGTCGTTTTTTTCGTAATGGTCAGCACGTAATGGGAAGCATTTAAACGGGGAAAGGACACGTCACACGCCGGGACACGATCCGTGGTCTCTGGGGGACGCGGGACAACAACGGGACGGTTGGGTTTAGGAAAAGAAGAACAGGGAAAGTTAACGTCACACGCCGGGAGACGACCCACGGTCTCTGGGGGACGCGGGACAACAACGAGATGGTTGAGTATTAGGGAAAGGACACGTCACACTCCAGGACACGATCCGCGGTCTCTGGGGGACGCGCAACAACAACGGGACGGTTGGGTTTAGGAAAAGAACAACGGGGAAATTAAATATCACACGTGGGATGCAATCCCCGGTCTCCAGGGTGAAAGTCCTGTGTTGTTTGACCCATCCACCACCTCAACCAACCTCCCTATGCGGATTTTCGGCCTTTCATACTACTCGCTACCGTAGTCGTGCTGTGATCACGAAAGATGCATCCCATTGAAATACATTAGTTTAAAAAACGTACTGACCACCACGAAAAAAACGAGATAAACATGTCCGTGTACACAAATCAATAGATTAAATAACATGATGTAAGATCATGCAGTAATTTTGAATTTCTTTTTTGAGACTGCTAGGATTTGTATGTACTGTGTGTGTGTGTGTGTGTGTGTGTGTGTGTGTGTGTGTGTGTGTGTGCATTTAGCTTTTTTTTCTTAATCCAAACTTACTCAGTCCTGCCAAGAACACAATCATTCTTTTGTGTGACTTTTGTGTGACTTCCAAAGAACTGATGATAACACTTTGTGTGTGCGTGTGTGCACTTAATCCAAACTTACTCAGTCCTGCCAAGAACACAATCATTCTTTTGTGTGACTTTTATGTGACTTCCAAAGAACTGATCTCACAAGTCTCAGATTGCCACAGCGCTGTGTCAGCGACTACTTTATCGCTGACACAGCGCTGTGGCAATCTGAGACTCTGGCAATGGGAGACTAGGGGGGTGGACGCAAAACTCATTCTCGCCTAGGGCAGCCTGTGTGAGCATGTTAGCATAGTGACATTAGCGTTTCGGTTAGCATTACACATTTCCTAGGTGTGTTATCATCAGTTCTTTGGAAGTCACATAAAAGTCACACAAAAGAATGATTGTGTTCTTGGCAGGACTGAGTAAGTTTGGATTAAGAAAAAAAAGCTAAATGCACACACACACACACACACACACACACAGTACATACAAATCCTAGCAGTCTCAAAAAAGAAATTCAAAATTACTGCATGATCTTACATCATGTTATTTAATCTATTGATTTGTGTACACGGACATGTTTATCTCGTTTTTTTCGTGGTGGTCAGTACGTTTTTTAAACTAATGTATTTCAATGGGATGCATCTTTCGTGATCACAGCACGACTACGGTAGCGAGTAGTATGAAAGGCCGAAAATCCGCATAGGGAGGTTGGTTGAGGTGGTGGATGGGTCAAACAACACAGGACTTTCACCCTGGAGACCGGGGATTGCATCCCACGTGTGATATTTAATTTCCCCGTTGTTCTTTTCCTAAACCCAACCGTCCCGTTGTTGTTGCGCGTCCCCCAGAGACCACGGATCGTGTCCTGGAGTGTGACGTGTCCTTTCCCTAATACTCAACCATCTCGTTGTTGTCCCGCGTCCCCCAGAGACCGTGGGTCGTCTCCCGGCGTGTGACGTTAACTTTCCCTGTTCTTTTCCTAAACCCAACCGTCCCGTTGTTGTCCCGCGTCCCCCAGAGACCACGGATCGTGTCCCGGCGTGTGACGTGTCCTTTCCCCGTTTAAATGCTTCCCATTACGTGCTGACCATTACGAAAAAAACGACATAAACGTGTCCGTGTACAGGAATCAATAGATTAAAAATAACGTGACCATTTCACGAACTGCCGTGAGACCGTGTTGTTTAGAAATAATAAAAAAATAATTAATGTTTCATTGAAGTAAGCAGATTTACCTTGTTCAGCTTTGTTGTCCATGTTTCAGCTATATGTCTTTTTTATGTACATTGAGAGCAACAGAAATCAAAGTCAAATTTCTTGTATGTGTACTGTTATTGATGATTTTACTAACTGGTGTAGAGCCTCATTTTTAACCATAAATGCTGCAAAAAAAGTCCACTTGTCTTGTCCTTTTTGGACCTTTGGGTCTCATGTCAACATGGTGTGTGGTGACCAGTGCTTGTATTTCTTTTGTAAACTCCGAAGTTTCAATATTGATGTGACTCTGATGGGAATGTTTTATTGTTGTTTCATTGAATCACTTCTTACTTTGACCTTTCTTTAAGTCGGTACAGTTTACTGAGCCAAAAGGATAAGAACCGACGACAGGGGATTGTCAAAGTGTTTGGAAAAATTGCAGGCACTACTCTGAGCGATCTCTCCAATTTATTAAAGCGAGAGTTTTTAAGAAGGCAGAGTCAATCTTGGCAGACCACAACCACCCTCTGTCACAGGTATTTCAGTTGCTCCCGCCTGGTCGCAGGTACAGCTTTCCCAGATCCAGGACTAACAGATTAAAAAACTAATTTGTTGCTGCTGCTATACGTGCACTTAATGGTTAATCCTTACTGTATTGTTGTTGTTTTGTTTTGTAATGATTGTATGTGATAGCTGCTGGCTGTTCCACAAATTGCCCCTCGGGGATAATGAAGACTACCACGACCTTGACCTTGACCTTGAACACGGGTGGGGACACACATGAATCGGGGGTCTGGGGTTAGGGTTAGGATATTCTGAGCTTTAAACACTTCATTTCCTGCATTCTGGTGAATTTTTATTCATCAATTAATGGTGGAAATGTCTTTATTTATGCAAAGGAAAACACAGGTGGCAATTCAAAATTTAAAAAAACATAATGGGATATAATTTTTGTTTTAATGTGTTTTAATTTGTAAGGTAACTAGTAACTAAAGCTGTCAGATTCATGTAGTGGAGTAAAAAGTACAATATTTCTCTCTGAGATGTAGTGGAGTAGAAAGAGAAAGTGGCATGAAAAGAAAAGACTCAAGTAAAATAAAAGTACCTCAAAGTTGTACTTAAGGACAGTACCTGAGTAAATGTACTTTGTTACATTCCACCACTGGTGTAGAACTGCTTTATGTGATGCCTAGAGATAATCAATGATGCCAGATGATTCGGCACTACATTAATGAAACTGACTTGATCAGAAAGCTTTGTAAAAAGGTGAGATTTGTGCTGAGAATTATGACAATTTTTGTCCCAAAAAAATGTGATTTAGTGTCAGAAGCAAAGCTAGTAGTGTGCAAGGGATCTACTGTAATCTGTTTTACCACAGTGTGTGAACAAGCAAACATGATCACATTAGTTACAATATAATCACGTTATATGCCCAAATGTTACTAGTGACCCATTATGCCTTTTATCATCAAAATTAGGATAGTACATATACAAAGCAAACAATTGTAAGGGAATAGGATGAAAGTAATATTTAATATTATACAAAGAAAAATAGAGATGATAGCGTCATTATCAAGTGCAATATATTTTATTTTATTCTTTATGTCTTTTTGTTTTTTATATTTTTTATTTATTCTTTTATTTCATTTTAGGGTTTGGATGTCTGTGAACAGAAAATAGATTTTGATATTGTTGAACATCATTGTGTTGTTATAAAGATGTTAACTGTTTAACATTGTGAAGCAACACTTACTGTGTAGCCCTCTTTTGCCTCAGAGGGGTGTTAGTGTAACCTGGGTCCTAGGGTATGGTTCTCACCTGTTAAGCCTGCTGTGTAATCAGTGTAGCTTAAACGCCCCTACGGTATAAAGGTTATACTAACCAGTGAGTGGAGCCGGAGTCAGTAGTACAAAACACAACTGTATTATAATAGCACAATCAACATTAATCAACATTTACCCTCATCATCCGTAGTGTGGGTACAGAGTATTTCAATTTATTTATCTAACAATTGCAAACGGATATAAATACCCTGAATAAACCGGTAACTTAACATACAGTAACAATAATAAAAAAAAAATACAAAAGCCGGCAAAATAAAATAAACCCCCGTTGCAGGCCTGTTAAGTTCGTGTTGATGGTTGATATGTAGTACTCACTGTCCTTTTAGCCACAAAGTGAGCCAAAGAGTGTCTCTCCCTGCGTTCCCAGGTCAATAGGCCCGCGCTGACCAACAATGGCTGTTGATCCACTGCTTTCCCTCGTAGCCGGAGGAACCACTGGCTTTACCCTGGTCACCAGTGGCGCTTTCCGGGTGACGATGCTCCCTCGGAGGCTACTCAGTGGAACCACAGGTGTGCCGGGAATCCTGTGGCGCTAACTGAGCAGCGTTTAAACTACAACAAATCTCTCAGCAAGACGTTTCTCACTACACAAACTTATGTTTACCTCAGAGCAACTGGTGGCTAGCCTAACTCCACACGTGGCTAGCGCTAGCAGTAGTAGGCTAGGCTAACCTCCTCAAACTTGAAACCTCAGTAACGTAAGTAAATAACACGGCAAACCCTCGCGCTCGCGGGTATTGATCCCCGTTTTATTCTCCCTCGCTTTTTGCGACAGAGTTTAATACATACTTTCCGTATAACGTCCAGTTTTGGCAGCTATCTCTCTGTTCGTAGCTAAACCACACTTCTCTCTTTTTCTCTCTCCTTCGTCCTTCCTCCTCTCGTCTCCCCGTGTGTCTCTTCGACCCCACCATCATCCCGCCCCCTGAGCAATCTGATAGGCGGAGAGTGGTAAATGACAGTGAACCTTCCTAATGAGTGTGTTGTCTCCGCTTTCAAGCTAGGTTTCCCCACTATGAGTCAACTACAGTACACCTCACATAAACCACAAAAGTAACGAAAGTAGCCAACTTCCCACATCCGTTAGGGCAAATAACTAACTAACTACTAGCTATACCGAGTAGGTTAGAAAATAATGCTAGTGTTGAAAAGCAGCTAGCTAGTAGCTAGAGGGTTGTGAACTAACCCTGGGCTACACCCCCCCCTTTCTAAAGGTCTGGATGTCCTCATCTGACTGTTTGCTGATGACCCAACTTCCTGCCCCCCTATCCCCTGACACAGACTGTCCTAGAGGGACACTGATATCTGTATTAAAGGGATATGCAGATTCTTAAACCCCTGTGCACAATCTCTATTGGCTGGTCTGAAGGGTTACCAAAATCTTTGTAATTTAATCTAACTACAGGCTTGACAGTACGCCTCACCCTCTTTACAGGCTGTGACTGCAACCTCTCAACTGAGTCTTCCCTTAATGGCAAGTCCCCGGCCTCACTGTGTGCACTGTCTGGTGAGCTACCGACCAAGGGCACCACCCCTTCCCATGTGTGTCCGGCATCAGACACATCCTTAGCTCCAGGGTCATCACTGTCGCCATGTTCTGGGACTTCTTCTTCACCCTCAGCGCTGTCTGATGACTCCGTTTTTTCACTAACCCCCACTTCGCTCTGTGTGTTGGGGAGATGAGACCTTGTAAGAACATCCTTGTTTTGGACTAGTGTCTGCAGTCCCCGTCTAAGCAAACTTCCATTCCGACTGGGGAGTATGTCCTCATCCGAGTCTGATTGATCGCTGCTGGGTCCTCCCAGAATCCTTTCCTCTCCCCGCATCTGTGTGTGCCGTCGCGTCCGGGGCACTCGTGCGTGAGTGTGGGTGGGACGGGTCTGTCTCTCGTGCTCTTCAGGCAGACGTATCAGGCACCCTATAGGAAGCAGGTGATCTCTGTGAAGAATCTTTATCACCTTATTCCCTCTTTCAGGCTGGAGACGATACACTGGTAGGTTTGGTAACTTCTGTAGAACAACATAGGGTCGAGAATCCCATTTATCTTTGAGCTTTCCCTTTCCATTGTCTCCAAATGCACGGACGAGCACTCTGTCTCCCTCCGCCAGCTGGTGTGGGCGGACACTTGCATCATACCGCCTTTTGTTTCTTTGGTGCACTCCATCTGAATTATCAACAGCCAGGTGGTAAGCTTGTTTCAAGTTTTCTCGTAACTTCTCTATGTAATGCCGATGTCTCACTTCCTCTTCTTCTTCAATGGTGGTCTCAAAGCACAGATCGATTGGAAGCCGTGCCTCCCGCCCAAACATCAAGTAGTAGGGCGAGAACCCGGTAGAGTCGTTACGGGTGCAGTTATAAGCGTGCACTAACGCTGCAACTTGTTGGCTCCACTGTTGTTTCTGATGTGGCTGCAGGGTCCCCAGCATCGACAGGAGGGTCCGGTTAAACCGCTCGGGTTGAGGGTCACCTTGAGGATGGTATGGCGTCGTCCGCGATTTTTTTACCCCTAGCACCTGGAGGAGCTCCTTCACCAACTTGCTCTTAAAATCCCATCCTTGGTCTGAATGGATCCTTGCTGGTAGACCATAATGGACAAAAAACTTCTCCATCAGTACCTTGGCTACAGTCACTGCACGCTGGTCTTTGGTGGGATAAGCCTGGGCATATCGGGTGAAGTGGTCGGTCACCACTAATATGTTGGAGATACCCCGAGAATCAGGCTCTAGTGACAGGAAATCAATGCACACAAGATCTAATGGTCCGGTGCTAGCGATCTGGTGCAAAGGAGATGTTCTGTGTGGAAGTGTCTTCCGGACCACACATCGGCCGCAGTTCTTAATGTACGTAGTGATGTCAACCATCATTTTTGGCCAGTAGAAACGGTCTCGCGCCAGTGCCAGGGTGCGCTCAATGCCTAAATGACCAGACTCATCATGCAGGGATTTCAGGACTCTCACTCTGTATTTCTCAGGTAGGATCAACTGAAAAATGGCTTTACTTTCTGGCTTGCTAATCTTCCTGTATAGCAGCCCATTCACAAACTCCAGCCTTTTCTCTTCTCTCCATAGCAGAACAAAGTCAGGATCACCACCTGCTTGGCTAGGAGGCCACACTCTGTCTAACATGGCCCGCCTGACCTTACTGATGACTGGGTCCTGATCCTGTGCGACTTGCAGCTCATCAGCACTCACTTGCTCCAGAGGTCCGGTAGCAACCCTTGTGGGGTATGCATAAGCCTCGGGGATCGCCTGCGGGGAGGCTCCTAAACTCTCAATGTATCTGGACATATGTGGGGACTCACGGGAACTAACACGTTGGCACACTGCTTTCACCCCTTGTGGCGACAACCAGCCCGTATCATCGGCCACATTTCGGGACAATAGATCCGCATCCACGTTCTCTCTTCCAGGCCTGTACTGAAGCCCAAATTCGTAGGTGGACAAGGCTGCTAGCCATCTATGGCCTGTGGCGTTCAACTTGGCCGTTGTCAGGACATAGGTGAGGGGGTTGTTATCGGTTCTTACGGTGAATTTGGCTCCATATAAGTAGTCATGGAACTTATCCACCACAGCCCACTTCAGTGCCAGAAACTCAAGTTGGTGGACAGGATAGTTTCGCTCTGGATTACTCAGTTTCCTACTAGCATACGCAACAGGACGTAAACCCTGTGGATACTGCTGGTTTAACACGGCGCCTAATCCCTCAAAGCTGGCGTCAACGTGGAGTATGTATGGCTTGTTGGGGTCAGCAAAGGCCAATACAGGAGCATGAGTGAGACAGTACTTGATCTTTTTAAAGGCCTCTGTGCACTCTGGTGTCCACCGGTCATTGAAAGGCTCTGATTTCCGAAACAGGGGACTACTGTCTTTCTTGGGTGCTTTCCCTTTCTGTGTGGTAGGGTAACCCCTTGTCAAGTCAGTCAGTGGGCGTACAATGGCCGAGTAGTTGGCGATGAATCGCCTGTAATACCCGCAAAATCCTAAGAAAGACTGCAGGGTCTTGAGCTCAGTCGGTTGCTGCCACTGAGCCACCGCCCTGATCTTCTCCGGATCGGTGGCGACTCCTGCTGCAGAAACAATGTGCCCTACATACTTGACTTGACTCTGGCAAAACTGGCACTTATCGATGGAAACTTTGAGTCCGTACTCCTCCAATCGATCCAAAACTTTGAACAGCCTTTCTTCGGGCTCTTCGAGTGTCCGACCAAAAACGACGATGTCATCCAAATAAACCAGGCACTGCAGCAGGTTCATGTCTCCCACCACTCGCTCCATTAATCTTTGAAATGTAGCTGGAGCTCCGGAGATGCCCTGAGGCATGCGCTCAAACTGATAGAACCCTAACGGGCATATGAATGCTGTCTTCTCTTTATCTTGTTCGGCCATAGCTATCTGATAGTAGCCACTCCTGAGGTCCAGAACCGAAAACCATTGGCTGCCTGACAAACAGTCCAGAGCATCATCCACCCTCGGGATGGTGTACTGGTCGGGAATGGTCCTAGCATTCAGAGTACGATAATCTATGCACATTCTAACTTTTCCATTTTTCTTTCGGGCCACGACGATGGCAGAAGCATAGGGACTCCGGGACTCTTTAATGATTCCAGCAGCCAGCAGCTCCTGCAGGTGACGTCTGATATCATCAAGGTCAGCAGGGGCAAGGCGTCGAGATCTCTCTCGAAAGGGGCGAGAATCACTCACTCGTATCTCATGCTCCACTCCTCTTGCAAGGCCCATGTCCCACTCGCTAACTGAAAACACTGCTGTTCTCTTTGCCAGCTGCTGTGCCAGCCTATGTTTCCAAGCAGGAGGAATAGGTGAGTGTTCAAAACAGAAAAGCTCCGGATCAAGTTGGCTTCTATCACTAGTGTCAGCCTTGACTTCAGTAACCACATCTGCTTGGTAAATGTGTGTGATAACAGAGCCCTTGGGAATGGCTCGCTCTTTGAGGCTCTCATTCTTTATCCATAAAGACACATCACCCTGCTGTATGTGTGAGGGGAGAAGCACACACGGCGGTGAGGTAACTCCAGCTGGCAACAGGTTTAGCGCATCTATGACCAGGATGCTGGGTTTCTCAGTGGTAACAGCGGCTTTGCAGACTGCACGGCGAGATTCGCCAGCGGGAATGGTAAGTGGCCCTGGACCTGTCCACTTGACATGCCCGGCACACTCGTTCCATGGGGAAGACGTCCCCTCCCTGCTCACTGGTAGGGTGTTTACTCTCCAGACCTTGGCTGTGTGACTGTGGTCGGTGTGGATTTTATCAGTACTAGGTCCATGGTTAAATGACCTGGCGTTGGTACCTATGATCACAGGCACTTGGTCGGGGCCTGGGGGGTCAGGGCACACAAGAGCTAATATGGGCTTCGGCTGTCGATCAGCCCCATCTTCAAGGAACTCTACTGACACTGCCACGTAACCTCTGTAAGGATAGCTTGAGTCTCCTAATCCCCAGATGGCAAGACTGGAAATGGGGTGAAGAGGGACATGGCTCAGATACTTCTGATACCACTGCTCAAAAATGATGGTCACTGTGGAACCACTGTCCATCAACGCATGACAGTACCGACCTTCTATAATCACTTGACTCAAGGAGGGGTTTCCCACTAGGCCATCAGGGATGCTTGGAATTCTAGGGGCACTCACCGCACTCGTCTTGGCCTGGCTATGTCTCAGTGTGGGTTTTTCTGTTCTAGAGGGTGGTTCTCGTTTGGCTTTTTTCAAAGCGTTGATCAACTTAGAGAGGACTTTGTTAGAGTCTTCTGCAGCAGTACACCTATTTGATACATGACCATCTTCACCGCATCTGTAGCAAAAGAATGCATCCTGGTGCTGACGTGGTTCAGCGGACCACTTCTGGGGGGCCCCTCTGGTGGAATCATAATGTCTAGTGGGCATCTCGGTGTCCGGTCCTCCCCTGACGGCTCTGATGGAGTGTTCTTTAAAATGAACCGCCATGGTCTGGAGTTGGTGCTGTAAGTTACTCACTTGCTGCTGAATATCTGGGGTGGCACTCTTCTCGGCTCTTTCCCCTCTAGTGGGTTGTATAAGATCACCCTCTACAACGGCTGGTGGGTCGTGCCGGTTCTGGGGATATAAGTTGGAGAGCTTTACCTTTAATTCATCAACCTCTGCTCTCAGACGGGCTGTTTCAGATATAGTGGGTGTGGTACTCTCTGTAGCATTAAACTGACGCACTGATGCTTTACGTGCACTGGAAGTGGGCTTGCAGCGCACCAGATGTCGGTCTTCCTCTTCGCGAATCTCATGTAAGAGTGTAAGAAAGGTAGGAGGGTGGTGTTTTCTCTCTCTCAGGCGTAACTGCACCAACTCCAAGTCTGACTCAACTGCTCCTCGCAGCAACTGCTCTACTCGGGCCCGGTCTCTTTGGGATGTGTCAAGTCCTCCTTTCTGAACGACCTTGGTCAGCGAGCATTCAATTCGTCTCAAAAAGTCTGACAACCTCTCTCCAGAGTGTTGCTGCATGGATCTGAATGCTATATAAAAATCTTCTCCAGATTCTGTGGACCCAAAGGCCTTTTCCAATGCTGTTAGGTAGTCATCAGGGGTGGCGTCAGGGTCGTTACTGCGAACAGCCTGAGCTATATCCAAGGCTGGCCCTCTCAAACATTCGATAATTCTTTTTCTTTACTCCCGACGGGGAAGTTCACTTTCGTCAATCATCAGGCGTGCTTGGTCTAGCCAGGTGTCAAGGCTCTCTTCTCCAGCAGGGGTGGGAAGGACACCTGAGAAGACTCGTAGTCGTCTGAATGTGTGGCCATCATAGGGTCTTGTGGTCTTCTCAATGAGGTTCTCCACCACTTTGAAAAATGCATCCACAGGAACAGAGGTTGGCACATCGGGAGGAGAGGGCTCTGGCTGGGTGTTGCTTTTTGTGTGGGATGGCGACGGCATTGGGAGTGTGGGGTTGGTGCCCCTGGTCTCAAATACTACAGTAGTGACTTCATCATCTGGCCCACTAAGTATCCATGGGCTACCCCCAGCTGTTGAGTACACTTCACTAGGTAGGGCCTCTTTGCTAACCACCTCTTTGCACTCGCAAAGTACTACAAGTCTCTGAGTATGGGGGTCACACAGGCGGCCACGCACACGCACCCTCCCCAAAACCTTTATGCTCTGAAGGGCGTTCTCTATTTCCCCTACCTCTGTGTCATCCGGGACATCACTGACCACTATGGCATGACTAGGATCTACTCCCTCCCCTTTACACCAACTCCAAAGTAGCGACATGTTAACGACTGCCAACTGCTCAAGCTTATGTTAACGTGTAAAAGCTTAAAAGCTAGTAACTTCCACTTACTGAATATACTAAAATGACATTCTAAAAAAAAAATCCCAGCGGTGCCTCCATTTATGTAGCCCTCTTTTGCCTCAGAGGGGTGTTAGTGTAACCTGGGTCCTAGGGTATGGTTCTCACCTGTTAAGCCTGCTGTGTAATCAGTGTAGCTTAAACGCCCCTACGGTATAAAGGTTATACTAACCAGTGAGTGGAGCCGGAGTCAGTAGTACAAAACACAACTGTATTATAATAGCACAATCAACATTAATCAACATTTACCCTCATCATCCGTAGTGTGGGTACAGAGTATTTCAATTTATTTATCTAACAATTGCAAACGGATATAAATACCCTGAATAAACCGGTAACTTAACATACAGTAACAATAATAAAAAAAAAATACAAAAGCCGGCAAAATAAAATAAACCCCCGTTGCAGGCCTGTTAAGTTCGTGTTGATGGTTGATATGTAGTACTCACTGTCCTTTTAGCCACAAAGTGAGCCAAAGAGTGTCTCTCCCTGCGTTCCCAGGTCAATAGGCCCGCGCTGACCAACAATGGCTGTTGATCCACTGCTTTCCCTCGTAGCCGGAGGAACCACTGGCTTTACCCTGGTCACCAGTGGCGCTTTCCGGGTGACGATGCTCCCTCGGAGGCTACTCAGTGGAACCACAGGTGTGCCGGGAATCCTGTGGCGCTAACTGAGCAGCGTTTAAACTACAACAAATCTCTCAGCAAGACGTTTCTCACTACACAAACTTATGTTTAACTCAGAGCAACTGGTGGCTAGCCTAACTCCACACGTGGCTAGCGCTAGCAGTAGTAGGCTAGGCTAACCTCCTCAAACTTGAAACCTCAGTAACGTAAGTAAATAACACGGCAAACCCTCGCGCTCGCGGGTATTGATCCCCGTTTTATTCTCCCTCGCTTTTTGCGACGGAGTTTAATACATACTTTCCGTATAACGTCCAGTTTTGGCAGCTATCTCTCTGTTCGTAGCTAAACCACACTTCTCTCTTTTTCTCTCTCCTTCGTCCTTCCTCCTCTCGTCTCCCCGTGTGTCTCTTCGACCCCACCATCATCCCGCCCCCTGAGCAATCTGATAGGCGGAGAGTGGTAAATGACAGTGAACCTTCCTAATGAGTGTGTTGTCTCCGCTTTCAAGCTAGGTTTCCCCACTATGAGTCAACTACAGTACACCTCACATAAACCACAAAAGTAACGAAAGTAGCCAACTTCCCACATCCGTTAGGGCAAATAACTAACTAACTAACTAACTAATAGCTATACCGAGTAGGTTAGAAAATAATGCTAGTGTTGAAAAGCAGCTAGCTAGTAGCTAGAGGGTTGTGAACTAACCCTGGGCTACAACTGTGTTTGCACTAAATTGGAAATAGTGATATGTTACAAAAATACACTGAAATACAAGGCTGTAGAGAACAGTGCGCTATTGCAGACTTATAAACTAAGGTTTTAACTACATTAATTTTTAATATAGTCAGTCGTGAAGTAAAGTGGGGCGGTCTAAGGCATGAAACTCCGGGGCTGAAAATGAGTCCCACTCCGGCCCTGCTGCCTGAACACAGATGATCTACATGTTATGCGTCAAAGAGAGGCATCATAGACCAAAGACAAACTGCCAAACCAACCACTGCTGCAACACTGTTCAGTGTTGTAGCAACAACACAAAATTAAAACGAATTAAGGCACATTATGGCTTGTATTGTGCACTCACAAATAAATCATCTGCAGACAAGTCCATTTAATTTTTGGGAGTTGGGTCCAGATATTCTCTGGTGTGCATGTTAATTCATTAGCTCTGTATTTTTTAGGCAACATCCAAGTCAAGTTAGCCTCATCTGAAAGCTTTTAAGTAATGTTATTTTGATTAAATATGCCCTATGGTTACACCACCTAAATCAAAGTTAAATTAAAGTGGGAGAGTTCATTATTACATTTATATACAGTCTTGTTTTTGTCTTGGTAATGCTTCATGCACATATTCCATAACACTGGGTCGCGAAAAACACAGTTATTGTTTCTCCCATCTCTGTGTGGCGTATTTATCCATCGTAAAGAGAAGGCATTTCCTTGGAAGCAGGTGAGTATGCTTCCAAGTAAAAGTACCGGTGTAATGGGAATTTGTCCAAATCTGCGTGCTGGGTGTGGTTCTGTTCTCGCAACCTTCAAACAATGCACCTCTATGCCATAAAAGCCTAAACAATTTTTATGACTTAAGCTTAACTTTCTGTGCATCAGAGGTCACCTGGAGTACATTTAACAACTTCCTCAGTGACTAACACAGCTCTTTTGCAACAAGCACACACGCACATTTTGTTAATAGAATATTTCTACACCGGCTTCCTTGGAAGCAGGTTGGAATTTTGGCGGGTGTGGTGATGAGAATGTGAAAATGGTTACTGCAGGGTTGGAGGGAGTGGCTTGATCTGAAATGACAGGAAGAGTTAGTATAAATCTGTAAACCGTAAAGTAAACCGAGCAGGCAACAGAATGAATTCTAGGAGTTGGCTGGGTTGTTGTGACAATTTTAGCTTGTAAATGGTTACATCATATCAGGGCTGTAGTCAAGACCACCTTTGTCGAGTCCAAGACAAGTCCAAGACCAGGACTAGTCGAGACCAAGTCAAGACCGAGTCCAAAAAGGTTTCAGTCCGAGTCAAGACCGAGTCCAGGACAGAAAAAAAAGTCTTATGCATGAAAGTATCAAGACAATAATTTTGGGTTATAATTTGTTGATCTAAAAGCAAAAACAGTGTCACAACACCCAGGATTTGTAAGTATAGCCATTCCCCTTGATATCATATAATCTAATCTAAAGAAAACAGAATGACATATGGTGATACCTCATAATAGCAGTGTTAGAACTGATACAAACACCAATCCACTACTATTACCACTGCTAGGTACTAGTACTGAGCATTTGAGCAACTAAATGACAATATAGCTTCGCTCCAGATGTAGTGTAGAAAAGAAGTGACCACTATTACAGAGTGTACCCCTATGGTTGGTTTTTGCCTTAAAATAATGGCCAGGATCTCCGGGAAAAGGCACGATATGTGTGTCTCCATTTCAAACATCACTGCAGGTTGACTGCTTTTAGCAGCAGAGGTTGATTGTGGGCGACAATACTGTCGTGGTTAGCTTGCCGAAACGAGTTAGTAGTAGTTTTGGGTGACAGTAGCTTAGTCTGTAGGGAGTTGGATTGGGAACTGGAGGGTCGCAAGTTCAAGGCACCGAATCCCCAACTGCTTGGGTCCAGCAGTCGCAGCTCCCTCACTCTTACATCTCTCCATTCGTGCACATAAAGGACCTGAGCATGTGTGTATATTTCAGGCCTTTGTGTGGTGTGTTCTAACACAACAGAGAGAACAAATTGTAATTTCCCCACTGGGGATCAATACAATTATTATAATTATAAGCCAAAGTAACTCGAACAGGCAACAGAATGAATACTAGGAGCTGGCTGGAGTTGTAGGCGGCTGCATATATGAAAAAAAAAAACACATAACCCTAAAACAATCCTAAGAAAAGGTTTCTCAGCTGGTTTTTGTAATATTAGGTGTCCTTAATAACATACTAAAAGTTTACCAAAGTTTGACCACTAGAAAGGTGTAATTTTCAAGATGGCGTCCAAGATGGGCAGGACACCCTTAAAAAATCCTAAATCCTTCAATATTTGACCTAGCCAAGTAATCTTGGTGTCTAACCCCATGTTGTCTGGGTCTATGAATCCATTGGACTTCGGACTACTGTAAGGTTGTTTGGGGTGAACCAGAGATGTAAATGGTTTAGCCTATGTCATGTAACTCCTACTCAGTATGTGTTTTTGGACATACCCTTTTTTTGCTTAAAAACAGAGTTGACATTAAATGTAAAAGTTATTTAATCAGTACTGGGCAGGCCTTAGCTCTGACCTTGTCATCGAGCAGACATTGATGCGAGCAGTGGAGGCTTGACCCATGGAAGTGGAATGACTGAAGAAATGCGAGCATTGTCGACCATGTCTACACCCATCAGCATTTGCACACCATTCTCTCCAGACCCATCTCTGAGAAACATTCTAACTGGTGTTGTTGCCAAAGAGAAGGTGGAATATCCTTCAAACGGAAAGACCGGGCAAAAACCCTTGCAGATGACTCCACCATCAAAGTTGCCCAAGATCGAACCATTGATCCTGCTTTGTTGTTCCAACGGTTCCTGATCATGTCGAAAACTGTACAGTTTTCACTGGAAGATGTAATGAGCTATGAAGGTAATATTCTGTAAAGCCAACAAGCCCCAACTAGCACAGGCAGTCACTAAGTTCTTAAGCAAGACATCTAACAAAACTGTCCTGGATTCCATCCCACCAAATGAGCATTATGTTCTTGGCGGTGGCTCCCTGGTTCACCGCTTGGCATGGAAAAAGGGTGACAGTTACGGTGCCATTGCACAGTCATATGCAGACTTTACCATATGCCATTATGGTAAAGCAACAGTCGTTTTTGATGATTATAGCCAGTGGTGGAATGTAACGAAGTACAAATACTTTGTACTTAAGTACATTTTTCAGGTGTCTGTACTTTACTTAAGTAGAGTCAATAGTGCATACATTTTGCAGCAATTATCTATACTTTCTACAGTTTTTACTTTTTTCATTTTTTCCCCCTGCCAAAAACAAGTATATATATGTTTTTAGTATTTTTAGGACTGTAACCACTGCTTTAATCAACATTTATTCACTACAAGTTATCATGTTTTTTGTTTTTTTCTCAGCTTATCTGCTGCAGTCCCGACTGACATAAAGAATATGTGGTGCAAGCACAAATTAATTTCTCATTGAAATACATTGTTTGAAATTCATGCTGAGCGTCACAAAAAAAAGGGCAAAATCGAATCCATGTACACAAATCAATAGATTATATTTCATCACTGCCATGAGGCTGGGTTGTATATGCACAACACACCCACAGAGGACTGTAGGTTTTTGGTAAGTGATGTCAGAGGTCACCGAGGGTGATGAAGTGGATTATGTGGGTGTTTCAGGGTGAGTGTGTCTCAGAGAGGTGGGAGGGCCAATCTTGTGTGTATAAATACCGAACTGTGATGGAGACAGAGCATGAAAAGAAGAGTGTAAAGACATCACTTGGAGCAACATTTTAAAAGACCTGAATAGGAAGAGGATCTGCAATGGCCAACCACAATGGTACGTGATTTTCTCTATCTATCTATCTATCTATCTATCCACCCATCTGTCTGTCTGTAATGCTTATTGTCTACATCTCTTGCTCCCTTTCTCTCTGCAGTCAATATTACAAACCGTATGGGAGTATGATACGAGTGAAAAATGTGCTGATGCATGAATCAACACTTGGGTGTGATATCACCCATCCTAATTCCTGCAACAAGTCAGCTAGGACAAGGATCAGACTGGCTAAAGGACCCTACATTTTACAATTTAGCACATTGATTATTTGAGCTACATTTATGGCTCAAACTAATTTAGTTTTCTCAGTTTAGCACACATAGCTTGACATTGGGAAATACACGTATTAACTTTCTCGCAGGGAGGTAGATGAGAAGATGATTAATGCCTGAATGGTAAACATGAAGCTACAGCTAGGAGAGTTAGCCTTGCTTAGCATAAAGACCAGAAACAGTGGGAAACAACTACCTTAGCTCTGTCTAAATGTAACAAAACCTGCCTACTAGCACTTCTAAACCTCACTAATTACTGTAACAGGACGTGTCTCATTGGGGTCTGGCAGCGCCATGGTGACGACAAGACTCCAGGAAGTCTCTGCGCTTGGCAAAAGTCACATAAACCCCTAGCCTAGAAATCTAGACGCACCCTAGCAGCAGCTAATTTAATTTGCAGCCAGGGGGGTCTAGGCACTCTCCGTTGGCTTGCGAGCTGGAAAAAACCAAACTCTGGTCAGGCCAATCACATCGTGTATAGAGTCGGTGGGCGGGCTTATGGCTGCTGCTGCTGGGAACAGCGGTCTTCTGGAAGACTTGGAGTTAAGCTTTTCTTTGAGAAAAGAACGAAGAACGGCACTGAAATCATTCTTAAGAAAGGAAGATGTGTTCAGAGTTTTGCCGACCGGATACGGCAAAAGTTTAATCAATCAACTAGCTTCTCTACCTTCTTCGTTGCTCTGCCTGGTTGTAGCGCTATCCTATCACGTGCAGAGGGAATTTGAAAGACAACCGTTTATCCCGCCCCTCCGATTGAGCGTTTTATAAATAAATATGACGTTTTAATCATTAAGTTTTAGAAGTGTTGGTAGGCAAATGTTGTTGCCTTTAGGCAGAGCCAGGCTAGCGGATTCCTCCTCTTTCCATTCTTCCTGTAATGCTAAGCTAAGCTAAGCATCTCGTGGCAGGAGCTTCATACTTACTGTACAGAGTTGTATTGATCTTCTAACTCTAACTTTTGGCAAAAAAGTGTTGTTTCCCAAAATGTCCAACTATTTCTTTAAAGAGAACGTGTACTGAAGATGAAAACTTAGTCATCAAGTTCAACTTGTGGCCACAATGCAACTCTCTGTCAACTGTGAGTAAGGTCACAACTGAGCTGAAACTCTTCCATCACTTCCAATATTTTATTTAGCAACAGGACAGCCAACCACAGACCACAGAATTTATTGCAGACTAATTGAACTTTGTCTCTGTTAGGTTTGATTAAAGATGTGGATCTGCAAAGTCACGAAAACAACTTGGCTCACCACACCAGGGAGATTGATAGGGAGCGCCTGATTGTCCGCAGGGGTCAACCCTTCTCCATAACTTTGCAGTGCTCTAAGTCTCTGCCCCCCAAACACCACCTGGAACTGGTCCTGCACCTTGGTGAGTACAGCCCACAGCCTCACAACAGATACTGTGGCTAAATGCTTACCCAATGTGAACTATTCTCCATTTACAAAGGCATGGCATACCCAGGCAAGAACGAAACAATAAGAAATTCAATATAAAACATAAAAATGTGAACACATCATAACAACTTACTGTAATGCTGCAGTCAATTGGATCCCTATACACTAACAGTTTAGTTTGTCCTGCAGACTGGACTGTACTATTCTCTTCCAAGTATTTCTTGACCTTTAAATAACTAGTAACTTTCACCAGATTTACTACCAATTCATAGCTACAGCAGAACAATGAAGCTAGCAAATACGTGCCAATACATTAGGCAACAAGGCTAGTTAGGATAGCAAGTAAGCTTATACACTCATGCTGAACAAAAAAAATAAAACACACCTTACACATCAAGCTATAACCAACACTTCTATGCAGCCTTTACTTAACGTTAATGTTTAAAAGAATAAAGTTTTATATGATTACAGTTAGCTGCAACTACAGCTGTCTTGGCTCTGCACTACATTCAACCATCATGCTGATTTCAGCAATATTTTGTGATCCTGACTCAGATAAACAGCAAGAAGGTAAATTGATGCCACAGCAATATAAACTTTTGTATGTTCTTCAGGTAAGAGAGACGAGGTGCTGATTAAGGTTCAGAAGGAGCGTGGGGCTGGAGACAAGTGGTGGTTTAACCAGCAGAGAGCGCAAGATGAAATGCTGCTGACTCTGCACAGTCCAGCGGATGCTATCATTGGCCAGTACCGTCTGGCTGTGTTGATGATGTCACCTGATGGACGCATTTTAGAGAAGACCGACAAAATTAAGTTCCACCTGCTCTTTAACCCGTGGTGCAAAGGTAAAACATAAAGCAAAGTGCGCACACACACACACACACACACACAGAGCTATGTGTTTTCTCCAAGAGAAAGGTCAGACTAACTGCATTTATCATTTGTGTCTTGATTCAGCCACAAGAAACAAAAACTAAACGGATGTTGTTTTTATATTTACATTCAGCGGGGGTTTCTATGCTCATCCTGTCAGCTGTTTGGTTCACCCATGGGCAAAGATAAAAACCATATGACAGGAGGATCTCATTACCAGCATCATCAAAACACCAAATTTATGTCATGTTTTTCTAATTGAGGCCGTCTCAATGTCAAAAAAACTAATTTAAAAAGACCTTGTTAATGAATTAATGTTAGTGTTTGTTATTTCATTAACAAGAGGACAGTGTACTCATGGTTGTGTGTGTGTGTGTGCCAGATGATGTAGTGTACCTCCCTGATGAGAGTCTGCTCCAGGAGTATGTTATGAATGAAGATGGAGTCATTTACATGGGGACCTGGGATTACATCAAAAGTAATCCCTGGAATTATGGACAGGTAACTCTCTCACTCACTCTCTCTCTCTCACACACACACACACACACACACACACACACACACACACACACACTTTGTTTCACTACCTTTGTGGGGACCCGTCATTGACATAATGCATTCCCTAGCCCCTTACCCTAACCATCACAACTAAATGCCTAACCTTAACCCTTACCCTCACCCTAACCATAACCTAATTCTAACCCTAATCCTAAAACCAAGTCTTAACCCTCAAACAGCCCTTTAAAGTTGTGGGGTCCAGTATTTTGGGCCCCACAAGGCTGTGCAGACCACACACACACACACACACACACACACACACACACACACACACACACAGGATTGAGTATGTCTGTGTATGACAGGCCAGTAGGTGGCATGTGTGAATTGTCACAGCAGCGTGACAGAGGAGACTCTGGGGATTCGGCTGGATCAGGAAATCTGTTTGTTGGACGGAGATAACTTCTGGACGGGAGGTGTCAGAATGTAACCAAACCACACATACAAGGGCTTGTTCCTTCACAGCTCACTGGGAGGACAGAGAGGAAGAGAAACAGGCAGGCAAACAGATAGATGGCATATAGAGAGACAGCAAGGTGGAGTAACAGACACTCACATACACAGACCGACCAATGGGAAACAAACGTGATTTGAAACCTGTTTTTAAAAAAGGTTCAGAGGCCTCTGCTGCTCAACAACCAACCATATGTTTTCTTTGCTCCTCTCTCATGTTTTCTCTCCCTGTGACTCTCTCTCTCTCAGTTTGAGGACTATGTGATGGACATCTGTTTTGAAGTCCTGGATAACTCCAAGGATGCCCTGAAAAACTCAAAGATGGACGTTGAGCACAGATATGACCCCGTCTATGTCAGCAGGGTGATCACTGCGATGGTGACGATCTCTTCTACTCGCTGCTAAAACAACACTGACAGTTTAACAGCAGTACAATCAAAAATCATCTGCATTTAGCTTTCTCTGTCATGAAAGCTTTCACATTCAATGATGTAAACACCTAGGGTGTTATAGCTACTTCCCAGAAACAGATCAATAGAAGCCCCCCCAGGAAGGAGTTGTCATCATACTAACCTTACTGTTTCATTAACAAATGATTCCTACATACAGTATGACCCTATAGATACTGTATATTGTCAGAAAGATAAACATGAATACAAATCTGTCCTTTTCAAACCTATGCTTCATGTAGTGAAGCACAGCTTTAAAGATCGACATGTTGTCTCCACCCGTTCAGGTGAACTCTAACGGAGACAGGGGTGTGTTGACCGGTCGCTGGGACGACTCGTACTCCGGTGGAGTTCCACCATACAGATGGACCGGCAGCGTGCCGATCCTTCAACAGTGGAGTAAGGCCGGCGCAAGGGCGGTCAAATACGGCCAATGCTGGGTCTTTGCGGCCGTCGCCTGCACAGGTGAGGCTTTAACAGATTTCACTGCTGCATGATTGAATGAAGTGTAATAGTTCTGAAAATGAAGGAAAAGCATGTTTTCCTGAGTAATTGCTAGTAATTGACAGTATAGGACATGTTTTTAAAGGGGACATGCTATGCTCATTTTCAGGTTGATAGTTGTATTTTGGGTTTCTACTAGAATATGTTTACATGGCTTAATGTTAATTTTTCTCATACCATCTGTCTGGAGATACAATATCAATATTGGTACAAAATAACGGCCTCAAACGCATCAAATTCCACCAGACGAGCCCCCACTTGTCACAAACCGGGCCGCACGGCCATGACAAAAAATAAGCACTTAAAGCCAATTAACAAATAATTTATTAGTTTAAATCATAAAGCAAAAATAAACTTTAACAGTGGGATGTGTAATCAATGAGTTTAGTAAGATGAGTGAAAGAATGTTTGTGTAGTGCTGTATGGTGCAGCAAAACAAACCAAAAACCAACCAAGGCCAGGATGATGGTGAGTCCGCAAGGAGGGCGCACAACTGAATCCAAAAGGCCTTTTTAAAAGTTCACTAGCTCATAGAGCACAGGTGTTGCCAGTGAAACAAATGAGCCCAGGATCTTCCACTCTACTAACCCACCCTCTGCCACGCCCAGCTGCAGTACCTGCAAGGAAAGCAGCCACACAAACACACAAAGCCATAACCACTTTGAACTCACACATGCACTGACTTCACAGTCTTACCCCCCCAACCCCTGGACTTTCTTCTACTCACCTACTGTGCAATATTTAATATTTAATACTTTTGATAATATTGATAATACTGTGCAATTTCATTACTGCGCAATATCTGTATACTGTGCAATATCATTACTCCACACTGCATATCACACTGTATATAAAACCATTTTTATTTTTTTATTTTTTATATATGTATATAGCATCTCAGAACTGTGCACCTTACCCCCCCCACCTTCTATTCTATTCTATTCTAAACAAAGAAACAGACAGACATGGCGGAGAGGGTCGTCATACTGTATTCACCCTCTAGTCTGCTCTGATTGGTCAGTCTGCATCTGCGCTTTGGCGTCATTGCAGCCAGGGAATGACTGTGATGGTACTTTATACCTATATAGTATAGTTGTGACTTTACAATCGTCCTAACAGCTCGTTTAAAGGAACAGTTTATCAAAAAAGACATGACAATCTCACTTTTCACCATATGGGACCTTAAAAGGAATACATCTGTGAAAGATGCATATTCACTTTCTTACCAAGAGTTAGATGAGAAGACTGATACCACTATGTACTGTAAATGTGTAGCTGCAGTCAGCAGCTGGCTAACTTAGCTTAGCATAAAGTGAATCCCCAATACACTTTAAAACCTTAGTGTCAACAGACTAAAGCCAATTTGGGGTGCCATATTTAAAAAATAAAATAAAAAAGGAAAGGAAGGAAGAGAAAGTAGGTAGGAACAGAGGAATGAATGGTCCCAGGCTGATGTGTGTTATCTTCACAGCGCTGCGCTGTCTGGGAATCCCAACACGCCACATCACCAACTTCTCTTCAGCCCATGATGTCAATGGAAATCTCTCTATAGACATCCTGCTGAATGAAAGATTGGAGCCCTTAGCCGACGGAAGAAAGAAAGACAGTAGCTGGTAGGAAGGAACACAGATTTTAAACCAGATATAGTAGAAGACATCACATCATCTAATGTAATGAATTATCCCCTCCTCTCCTCTCCTCATGATTTCAGGAACTTCCACTGTTGGGTCGAGTCCTGGATGAAGAGAGATGATCTCCCCAAAGGATATGACGGCTGGCAGGTTTTGGACCCCACCCCTCAAGAACTGAGTGATGGTACATTCCTAATCTTAAACCTAATCTCTGTTGTTCACCTCTCTCTCTCTTTGTGTTTTACAAGACATGTCTCACCTTCTCCACCTTGAAAACTAAAAAATGTACATCCTACATGTGGATTGTTGTGTTTCATCACTATAAACTCAAGACTGTCAGTGCTGGCTTCCTGTGGTATCCTCTTGTAATATTTTAGATTCAAGGCTGGTTGGTGTTTTCTAAAAGCCTGATAATCAAACTGAAATACCATCATTAAAAAAAATCATAGGCTTGCTTCTGCAGCTTGTCACTGCGTCAACTATTTAAAGATGCAGGAAATGGTTTGAAGAAATCCATGACAAAATACACTTTTACTCTTCAGGTGAGTTTTGCTGTGGTCCGTGTCCAGTGACGGCCATCAAGGAGGGAAATCTGGGAGTAAAGTATGATGCTCCGTTTGTATTCGCCGAGGTGAATGCTGACATCATCCACTGGATTGTCCAACGAGATGGCCAACGGAAGAAGGTGAATGAAATTTGTTTTGATCTGTCTTTTATATTTGCTTATATTTGGAGTATTGAAGGTTTGTATCATGTGGACGTGCCGACAGTTTTGTTGTCATTACTTAGAATTCTTCATGGGGGCGACAGAAACTACGCACTATAGCTTTAAAAAGCAACTGCACTTTTTAAGACCAAAGAATTAAAAAAAGACTTAATGATAATGATGATTGATATTATTGTTACAGGTCAGTGTGGACCAGTCGGGTGTGGGGAGGAACATCAGCACCAAAAGTGTTTACGGCGACTACAGAGACGATGTCACTCTACACTACAAATATCCTGAGGGTTAGTAAGAAAGTCGTACAAAGAGGAATTAAAAGAATGGGATCACTGATTGCAGAAATAAACAGCAGCCATAGTGTTAAACACTGATTCAGAAATTTTCGTCCAAAATTTTTCACGCGGTTAAAAATACATACCACCTCAAGTTGTGTCAATCACGTCTACACACTGCCTCTGAAATTTTCGTCTGTCATTAAAAAAAAATCAGATTTGGTTAAATTGTCTGCGTTTTGTCACATTTTTAGGTGTTTTGTGCACGTCCATAGCTGTCAGCCTCTGTTCAGTATCAATTGGTTCGCAGAAATCTTCTTTTTAATATGTGGCTCCAGTATGGCTAGCAAAGCATCAAACTGAGCCACTGACCTGATCCTGAAGTAAACTTTAAATCGCTCGGGATAATCCCTCAGCTCCTCCATAAGGAGGTGGAACTCTCCTTGCTCTCTGCGCAATCTCAGGATTGGATGGACCCAATATTTCCTTATCCTTTTTCTCTTTTTAAGAAGAGAGAGGACAGCAAAATCAATCTCACTACTTGAAGAATCAATTTTGTATTGTTTTGCGGGGAAACAAATCTGTTTCTGGCGTGACAAATTTTACATTTTTATCACGAGCAGTCGAACGACGAACGACGTGCAACCAGTAACCAGTAACGTAGCTCAAGCACGGCGTTCGTCGTTCGACTGGTCGTGACTGCTTTCCCAAGATGGCGCCCACATGTATAGGTGAACGGTACTGTCTTTATAAACTATCTTTTTAATAAACTGTCTGTACACTTACAAAGTTCTCAATGCTTCGGTTTACATGTAGGGACCCTCATTATGCTACCGTGGAAGTGTGGTGCTATTTTGAGCCTTGTTAGTGGTATAGAAATAGCGATTTATTTTTACTTTCCTCGTGCCCCGACGACTAGCATTATAAGCTAATTAGCGGTTTGGGCTAAAACTGGTCACATTCAATTAGCATGAAAACATATCCCAGAGAACGGTCGACTCTCTAATCATGTGTTATTAACCCCTAGGTTCATTTTGCGTCGGATTTCTCCTTTAAAAGAAATCATACAACTGATTGAGCATGTAACTGATGGACGCTCTGAAGCTCCAGCTTTCTGTAACTTCCACTGTTAAACTTGTGTAATGTCTGCTCATAGTCATCTGTTTAGACTCATGGCTAGGGCTAGTTGTCATGGACCAACGTCCTCTTCACAGGCTCCAAGGAGGAGAGAGAGGTGTACAAGAAGGCAGGACGCAAGGTCACAGAGCCGACCAATGGGAGCGCAGAACCAGGACATCTGAAGCTGTCAATCAAGCATGCTAAGCCTGCATTTGGGACAGACTTTGATGTGATTGTTGAGGTATGGAGTGCTTAGACTGTAGCTGAATAAATAGATGGATGAAATGCTAAAATGATTTAATTACATCATACACAGGGAATCTGGGGCTGCATATTCTTCTTGTATTCTGTTTGATTTATGGACATACAGTGAGATACCATCACAGTGGTCAATTCATTCATCCACTCATGAATCCTCTCTGCCTGCAGGTGAAGAATGAAGGAAGCAGAGATGCTCATGCTAAGCTGACCATGCTGGTCATGGCTGTAACTTATCATTCTCTCCACCGGGGGGAGTGCCAGAGACAAACAATCAGTGTGACAGTACCCGCTCACAAAGGTTAGTAAGTAAACACTCAAATAAACACACAATCTATGGTGCGTTCCATTTGTACTCGGAAGTCGGATTTTCCGAGGTCAAAGTCGGACACATTGCCCCCTGACCTCGAATTTTCAATGACAATCCGACTTGTAAACGGAACGCATTTAACTTGGGTGTGACATCATTCCCAGCTTCGGCTTCCGAGTTCTGAGGTAAATGGAACGCACTAAAAGTCTCTGGTGCAGACATAATGTAAAACAACAGCGCTGTGTCTTACCTGCACACTTCATCCCACTCTTATTTTGTAGCAGCACGATGTACCATTTTCCATTTTAATACTGTGTGTGTGCGTGTGTGTTCAGCCCACAAGGAAGTCCTGCGTCTGCACTATGACGACTATGCCAGGTATGTCTCTGAGCATCATCCGATGAGGGTGAAAGCTTTCTTAGAGGCTCCAGGTGAGAACGAACCCATCATGACCGTCGCCAACATCCCACTGAGCATGCCTGAACTCCTTGTACAGGTAGGTACACACTGAGCTCACCCAGAGGTCATAGTTGGACCTTTAAAGGTTTATAATGCTGGTGTAATGTGTGTCTAAAAGAAAGGTAGAGGACTGATTAGAATTAAAATATGAACTATTTGAGCGTGTAGGTCTAGGTTAATCTCAGTTAAATAAGGTTGACGTTGAGCTAGGAGTCTACTGACATCAAGAATTTGATGTTTCATATATGAGATTTAACTGCACGAGAAACATCCCATGCATCATTCTTGGAGGTTGTTATCCCAGTATTTAATGGAAAAAATAAGTTTATGTATAAAACCGCAGGATAATGTATGTACAATCAGCTGGAAGCT